>NC_071991.2:63365984-63669015 GCF_028885655.2 Pongo abelii
ACATGGAGAGGGGCAAAAGATAAAGTAAAATAAGGTGTGAATAAAAAGAAACAGGAAAGACAGACTTTTTTTTTTTTTGAGACAGGGTCTCACTCTGTTGCTCAGGTTGGAGTTCAGTGACCCACTCAGCACACTGTAACCTCAAACTCTTGGGCTCAAGGGATCCTCCTGCCTCAGCCTTTCAAGTGGCTTGGTCTACAGGTGTGCGCCACCATGCTCGGCTCATTAAAAAATTTTTTTGTAGAGATTGGGTCTCATTTTGTTGTCCAGGCTGGTCTCAAACTCCTGGACTCAAGCAATCCTCCCTCTTCAGCCTCCCAAAGTGCTGGGATTAAAGGTGTGAGCCATTGTGCCTGGCCTAGACAGGCGTTCTTTGAGAGGAAAGGAGAAGGTGCACAAATATGGATATGCTATTTGTGGGTTTCCTAGAAACTATTCTTAACATCACTTGATCCCAGCCGTCCTGGGAACATACTCACCCTGGTTTCTCTTTCCTAATTGTGGTCCATCTACTCACTATTAGTACAGATCACAGTGTTTGGCCACAGAGTCATTCTTGGTATAGAAAACTAAGAGGGAAAGAGGCAAGTGGTGCTTTGGCCCCAAGTGACTGAAGGACATAGCCAGAGAGCCCTTCAGAGTGAAAAGGTGCCCATGTGAAAAGGTGCTCCCTCCTTCGGGTCTCAGTTTATTTCTAGCCTAGCCACAGATGGGTTACCCAAGCCACTTGGGGAAACCACTGCCCCAATCCTTGTAAAGCATATGAGAGTCTGACCTGATGACATCACTCTGAGAAGGCCACCAGTATTTCTAGTCTTGAGGTGATCACTAGTGAGAATTCTTCTCACTCCAGCTCTAAGTCCTGACTGACTCAGAGAAAGGCTGGGCTACTCTTCAAAGTCTTCAGAGTTTCTCATTCCAATCTCTTCTTTCCAGCCACAGAGAGGCAGCATAGTGCTATGGACAACTCACGGGCATCAGAGCAACACAGACCTGGGTCTAAAACCCAACCTCACTGGCTCTCTGGCCTTAAACTCTTTACGCCTCATATATAAAACTATAGTAGTAACACCTACTTCATGAAATCCTTTGTTTTTTAACAACGAAATAATGATAATATGTGTACAGACCCACACATGATTAACATCCTGTGCTGATTCTCTCCCGATTTACTCCTGCAAGTTAGAGGCATCGACCTTCGAGGGAGGCAGGGGCTTTAGGACTGAGGACACAGATGCCACTGGACACTTTTATCTAAGAGAGCTGGTGGCTAAGAGGAGCAGACCAGTCACTAAGGGAGAAACAGCTCTACCTTGGGATCTCACCACAGTCATTAGCCAGAAAATGATGCCCTCACTGGAGGTTGAGAATCTGAGACCAAAAAAGATACTGGTCCATCCTAGGATGATAAAAACCTTGACGACAAATACCATGCACTGAAGAAGTCAGAGACAAGAGAGGCAATCCGCTGTGTCTGCTCCCTTCAATATCTCACACTACCTTGCACTGAGTCAGGCCAGGAAGAGAACGTTTCGCCCTAATCCAGCTGTGAGTCGGCCAGTCCCATTGTAGGCTTTGGAAAGCAGTAGCAGTGTGTTCTTGGTGTCATGAAACTGTAAATTTCACCAGCTGGCATCTTATAGAAATGGATTTAGTAGTGCTTCAGAAGGAAATATATTTTTCTGTAAAACAGCATAAATGTTACTCAGTAATAACACATCCTGGTCATACCTGAGAGGCTGTGGTTTTTAGCTTTTGGATGCCATTCACCAGGTGTTCTTTTTTCTCGGATACCTCATTTTGCTTCTTCTTCAACAGGTTCTTAAACAGTGATATTTGTTCTAGAAAACTCTTTGGGGTAGTATAGTTGTGTCTTCTCTCATTCTGGTAATATCTGGTACTCATTTCATTTACAGTGGTGTGAACATGTGCCATGAAAAGGCTAATGGAGTCTTTGTGCAGTGGCTGAAAACATAAACATTACAGTTCATGTGAAATCCTCTCAAGTTAAAAATACAACTTAAAAAAAATCAAGAAAATGATCATTTTTTTTTCTAAAAGTCAGAAAAAAAATGACAGTATAACCTACAAAAACTTATTTAATCTTTAAGCGCTATCCACAGGATTTGGGAGATTACAAAAAAGCATTCAGCTTGAGTAACCTTCTTCTTGCCAAGTAGGACAAAGGGTTTTTATGTGCTCCACATACCAAATGCAAAAGCCAACATACACAGATCTTCACAACTTGATTTTTATCTACCGAGTGTGTGAAAGAGAAGGTGAAGAAACAGACACGATATCCTGAGAAATATTTCTGCCATTGCTTTCAAACTAAGCTTTAGACAAAGAGAAGCAATAACCCTGCAAAGTCACTGAAAAAAAAAAAAAAGCCAAAACTTAGAAACTCAGTTTTAAGAGAACTCATGTAAAAACAAACTGGATAGTAGGGTATAAATGTCACTGCTGCTGGGAGAAAAATATCGTGATCATTTCCATTCATATTTGGGGAAAAAAACCCACAAAAAGAGCAACTCTCCTTCAATGAGTTACTGGAAGACCCCCCACTATACATTCTTTCCATTTTGTCCTCTATGACTTCTGAAGTAGTTAACTTTTTAATTTGTGGAGTCACATCTCCCTCATTTTAATGATTATTTATTGCATTCTGTACAAGATGAACCAGGTTCAATTAATCAAGGGAAGCCTAAAAATCAATTAATATGAATTAAATGAGCTACACCAACTCTTAGGAAAGTCACACATAATTTACCAAAGTGCTGTCAATAATGCTCAGACATCTTTGGGAAAATTGCACACAAGTGGCTGGTGATGCAGTTAAACGTTTCAAACCTGCACCATTAATATTACAAGCAGAGGTGTGAAGAGAGACAGGCCAATTCTTGTTGGTGAAAAACAATTGCTCTTGAACAATGTCTTTAAACAATCAACTTTCCAACATCACGACAAATTCCCGAGTGGGTTTAGAATACCTCCATATTGCACTGTGCTGCATATTAAAAATCCATCTCACTAGTAACTGAAATAATGTATTACTAAAACAAAAGTTAAAAATAACGTGATATAAATTCCGAATATTCTTGGTTTCTAGTGGACCCCAGATACAAATATATTTCCAAACAGTGGACTCAGAAAAATAAAATTTATGAAGAAGTTTATATAAACTTCATAGAAATCATAATCCTTTGGAGACTTTATTTTTACAAGAGCTTGACTTCAATACAGACATGTGCAGGAATTTACTCCTGTCCTGTCTTGTTTTAATGGGAACTAAAGGTACACACATACCTTCCTACAATATAGATAAATAATTCCTCAGCCAAGTGTAACCTCCTTACAGGAAGGAAAAAAAAAGAAAGAAAGAATAAAATAAAAAAAACACTCTGGCCTCTGCCCAACCATGATCCTTATGAGGAGGCTCCTTGGAGGCGCTGAAAGCTCTCTTTAACAACAGTTTCATTTGTAAATCGGGGATGGAAGAAGTGGTTTCCGGTAGAGCTGAAAGTGGCCCGAGACAACTTGTCTCAATGGGGCAAAATAACTATTGTTATCAGGCTTAACAAAATGGCACAGCATGGGAGACTCGCTGAGCCAGGGAGCAGCTGGTTGTAATTCACACTGTTTTTCAGAAAACTCTAATCGTTCCAGAACAGACCTCTTTGATGACTGGTCTTCCCTGCATTCTCAATTTGTCACTTTCTCTTATGATAAGGTCAGTAGTGACAGCACTTCCTGACATTAACAGCTGTGGCTTTTAAAAGGGTCATTGTAGAACTACTAATTGCAGTAATTTCATTAGCATAAATTATTTATTCTGCCATTCATTTATCTCCAGTTTTTTTTTTTTTTTTGTGGGGGGCGTTGGGGGAGAATTGAGAGGAGTTGCTGCTGGTGCTGCTGCAGCGAGGGCTACGCAATGCTGTATTTTTCACTTTGAGAGACGTGAGGGGAGAATATCATTCCTGCTAGATTTGGCCTCTTAATAAAAACCAGTTGATAACCATTTATAGTCATTTAGCAGCTAATCATGATGATGGCAAATATAAAAATAAGCAGAGTGCCAGTATCAAATGGTTATAAACTCAACGTTTCCCCACTAAGATGCTCTGGAAAACGATGCTGTCTCCAACGCATAATCAAATGCAAAGATGAAACTGCTTTCCCTCACATTAAGAAAACGTGTTTAATTTCTACTCTCTCAGTTGGCTCACTGTAAACACAAAAACATAAACGGATATCTCCTATTTGGTGTGACAGTTCTCGGGCAGTAGTAGTCTCTGCCACACCAAGTACTCCAGCCACCTGGCACTTACTTCAAGCAAGTGCCCAGTATATTCCTCTTGAAAATGACAAACAGCAGAGTTGAATATAAACCAATACCCAGAGGTCAGCACTAAATCAATTTAGGATTTTATACCTTCCCAAGACCAGCAAAGATGACTACATTGGTCTGTAATACTAAATTTGGGCTTTCAAGAGCGCTGTATTCAAGGGAGGGAGGGAGGGAGGGAGGAAGGGCAAAAGAGAAAGGGACAGGTGAAAGAATCTATTTTCTCTCTTTTTGAAGTTTAACTTGGGACAATTTTGTCACATTAAATGCCATATACCTACAGCAAGTCTTGAATACTTTTCTCAGAAATTATTTCTGTGTTAATTTTTAAATACGTCAAACTGATGTGCTATACAATCTATTTGATCTTTTTGCTCCTTTTAGGGCTGGTAAAAGAATATATTAATAAGGTATTTGTGGTTGTATGGTGGCTTATTAAAGAAAGAAAACTTACTAATGCATAAAATGAGCAGTGTTGCATTTTAACACTTATCCTAAGCTCTTCATAGTGCTGTTTTGCTCTGAGAAGAAGATTCTGGAGGGAGCCAGGGACACAGGGTTTGAATCCTAGGACCTGGGCTAGATTTCCAGTTCTGAAAAATCTGGTAAGATACTGCATACCCTCCTGTACTTCTCCCTGCCCACAAAATTGCTCCTTTAAAAATTCTGTTTCTTCTTTTACGTCTTTCCCAAACGTCAAACATTCGTGCAATAGTCAAAAGAAGGACTTAAGACTATGGGCTCTGGTGTCAAACTGCAGATGTGCCCCTCACCAGTGGCATTATTTACTCTTGGGCCTCCATCCCAGGGGAAACTACTGGTCCCTCCTCATGAGGCTGGTGATGAGAGGTGGTAAGCAATGCAAATTCACAGCAGGAACTGGTTGAGCATCCCTAATCTGAAAATTGAAAATCTGAAACGCTCCAAAAGCCAAAACTTTTTGAGTGTGAATTTAACACCACAGGTGGAAAATTCCACATATGACCTCGTGTAATGGGTCACAGTCAAAACTTTGTTTCATGCACAAAATTATTCAAAATCTTATATAAAATTACCTTTGGACTATGTGCACAAGGAGTATATAAAACAAAAATGAATTTTGTGTTTAGATCTGGGTCCCATCCCCATGATATCTCATTATGTAAATGCAAATATTCCAAAATCAAAAAAAAAAAATCTGAAACCCAAAATATTTCTGGTCCCAAGTATTTTGGATAAGGGATACTCAACCTGTATCAGTTCTGCTACTGTGGTAGCAGTAGCACCAACAGCAGTTGCAGTAAGATTACTACTATTACACAGGGTAGCAACAAGTGTTAAATGTAGCACCAAGTACAGTTTTCTAAATCGTATGCTGGTTTTTTGTTTTGAGTTATCTGGTGAGTGCATTATTTTGTTATTTGCTTATGCTTTTTGTATCTTGCCTTTAATTCTGGAGCTCAACTACTGGTCAGAGGCAAGACAAAGTCCAGCAGAAGCCAACAATTTCCTAGATGAGTTTGCAGTCATTGAAAAAGGTACCTTTAATGGTTCTCTGCCAGCAAGTTAAAACAAAGAAGCAATTGAAGACTCAGAAGGAGTGGAGGAAAAATGAAATCCAGGCCGGGAGCAGTGGCTCATGCCTGTAATCCAGCACTTTGGGAGGCAGAGGCAGGCAGATCACCTGAGGTCAAGAGTTTGAGACCAGCCTGGGCAACATGGCGAAACCCTGTCTCTACTAAAAATACAAAAATTAGCAGGGCGTGGTGGTGTGCACCTGTGGTCCCAGCTACTCAGGAGGCTGAGGCAGGAGACTCACTTGAACCCGAGAGGCGGAAGTTGCAGTGAGTCGAGATCACGCCACTGCACTCCAGCCTGGGTGACAGAGTGAGACTCTGTCTCAAAAAAAGAAAAAAAAGAAAACAAAGAATAAAAAAGAAATCCAGCTACCTCTTTTATAGCAAGAGGACAAAACAGGAGATGGTGTGAATGGTGTGGCTGCTTCTGGTGAGGCCGGCACCTAGAGAAAAGCCACAAAACTACAAACTTATAGGGACAGCTCCATTTAAGTCAATTACACCTTCAGCTGAATATTCATGTCCAGATTCCCAGGCAGCTACAAAGTCTGGACCCTACTTATATGGTCGAGGCTTGAAGAATGGGGAAGGATGTTTACAACTACTTGGGTCTTTCCTCAGACATCTGAAGATATGCTTAAGCCCGTATAAGATTTAAGCAGAATCAAGATAAATTTGGTTGCATTTATTTTTGTCTGAATATTTTTAAATGGCTTCAATATTCCTTAGAAAGAGGATTATTTTCCTCAAATTCACACAATTTCTATTGCATAAGGTTATCTTTCTACTTTTTATTCATATTGAATAATCCTAATATATATTTCAAATAAAGAACTATGCTTAAAGTCATTAATATCATAGAAACTCTGCTAAGATAGCTATCACTGACAAAATGTTGTTTTATATCCTTTGTGTTTGGCATGCCATTTTAAAAATGAATTTACAGACCATTGGGGAAACAAGTCTTTAAATATAGCAGTAAAATAACTTTCCTCTTAGAGTAGACTTTCTCACCATCAGTTGTGGAAAACAGTAGTAAAATATGTCCTTCACAAGCTACCAAACTGCAACAATTGAAGAGGTGGTTGCATGGGGAATAACTGCTTTTCCCTGAAAAAGCTGATGATACGGAGTTTGTGTCATTACTTTTAAGTGGCACCACATAAGGACAGAGGATTTTAACTCATCGGTTGGTCAGCATGCCCCAAAAGATGACCTCTTTCACCGTGCTCAGATCTACTCTACACCATCCAACAAACATCTCACTCCTTCACCAGACAGCTCACTGTTTCATTTCCATTCAGTAACTTCTCCTTTCATCTGGCTCTGCTTTCAAAGATGTCTATGATTCATTTTACCTTGAAAAGCAAAAACATCACTTGTTTTTCAACACCGCAGCTTCTCTTGATTTTTCGTTGTAGAACCCATGTACTAATCACTAAGGTCTTCACCCAGTTCTCTCTCCAATGAGCTTCTCACAGCCTTTCCAACACTGTTCCCAGGTTTACCAGATGGCTTTTCCTTCTCTCCCTCCTTACACACCTCCTCCCATCTCCATTTCAAAATCTCCTTGGAGAGGTAATGTGTGTTGACACAAAGTCTTCAGATAAATACTTAAGTGTCAAACTGTTTTGGTCATTATTTGTCAGCTGTCATTTAGTTCAATATTAGGTAACAGAAAAATAGCACATTTATTTAGATGCAGTCAACCTGTATCCCTGGGTGCTGAGTGTGTAGTGATAGAAAATTACATGTCAACACACACAAAACTGCTTGCCTTTAACGAATCCTTTCTCTGTGGCCAAAGGGGGTCACCTTGTGTAAGTACCTTACACTCAGCAAATGAGGTCAGTAATTAAGAAGTGCCTAAATTATGCTGATAACTTTCAGTCTTAAAAAAGGAAATTAAAACTAAGAAAGTGATCAAATTAGTGCTCATTCAAAAAACTTAAAAGCTGTTTTTGACCTCTACAGAAAAGACACCACACGTTTTTAGAAGACCATGGACACATTGTACTCTGAATTATAATTATTGCTCCTGCGCAACAAATTAGGAAGGTGGGAAAGTTAAATAAGCACCTTGCACTGAAATGAAATCATCTGACTAATTTGTTTTGAGGCACAATTCAGTTCAACAGAAATGGTAAAGTGTTTTTAAAATTCCTATTTGGCGCTCAGCATCCTATAGGAGGCGTTATGACACCATCAGACCCAGCTTAGCACCTGACTGGAGCCCTCTGGACTTAACATGATGCAAGTCCTGCCTCATCCAGCAGATGTCAACGGTCACCGGCATATCAAAGCTCCTTTAGCTGTTTTCAAAGCGGCACCCACCTGGACAGGAAAAAGCCTGCACAGAGCAGCAAAGGGAAGGAACTGTAAAAAGCACTGTGCCAAATGCCAACTTAAACCATGCTACTAGCTCTAATTTCCTACCATTTGAGAAAGTAACATGCGGAAACAAAGTGCTCTGGCCCCTTTCTCTTCCTTACCAAACCAGCCTGTTGAAACACAACTTTGCTATCAGAAGATACATACTGACTCTCTCCCTTTAATAAAGCAGCATTTTTGAACCCTTCTTGTAACTATCACAAGATAAAATGATGCCCTAGAAAATTCCAGAAATGCAACAGACCTGGCAATCGCATACGAAATTTGTGTTAATATTTATGACAATTATTTGTCATATTTAATGATTTTCCAGATGTTAGAGTACAAAATGTTCCTGGCAGACTTTAGAAGAGATCATTTCTTATTTTCATTTATTTGTGGAAATGTTTTAAGTGTAGGGGAAAGAAGGAGAGGGGAGGTAGTTGAATATCCTAAAGCCTCTACCATATATATATCTTCCAAGTTAGACGTTGCTTGACAGCTCTTCCCTAGCAATCCAGCACCAAATAATTAGATTAATAAACATTTCAGGAAAAGACTAAAGGAGAAGAGGTCTCCCTCCACAAAACTCTGTAGGTATTGGTGAATACTTGCATATGTACTTACCTCTATAGCTGCTTTTTTTTTTTTGTAGAAGCAAAGGAAAATGATATTATGAACAATAAAGCTAGCTGCATATAAACAATTAAATATGTAAATATGACCAGATTTTTAACCATATGGCCGCTGAATGATACAATATACAACAAAATGTAAAAGGATTGCTTTGGAAAGGTGGCAGTTATGCCTTTTGGAGTAAGGGTGGGGCTACAATGGGTTGTACCTCTTCATGATAATCTTTCAACTAGAAACAGACATCATTCCTTACATATCTCCAGTTCTGTGTTTGCCTCTGAGAGCCACTTTCAGTGTCTGACCTATTCTAGGAACCTTTCACCTTATCACTCAATGGAATGAGAAGCAAAGCTCCCTGGGAAATGTCCACAATCACTTTTCCAAGCTATGTAATCAGAAAGGCACTAGATACGAATAAAACTTCATCTCCAGGAAATCTAAATGATAACCTCATATCTACATCCTTTTTCCCTTTGAATCTGAATGCTTGAAGCTTTTGTTGTTTTGTTTTCTACAACCATTTTAAAATGCCATGGGATTTTAAATTTGATTTTAAATTTTAAATTTGTCATCATGAAGAAATGACAAATATAACCCATAAATCTGTAAAACAGTAAGTAGATATATTATTTGACTTAGTGGTTATGGGAAATGGGGGCTGATTTTTCAACTATTGCTACTAGGAGAATAATCACAATTCACTACATTACTTGGTTAAGAAGCAAGCAGTGCATGGCTACAGTGACTACATTTCTGTTTGGGCTTTTAGTTTGGACTTAAAGGATTTATAATCAGTAAGCCCCATTGTGATTCAAGGAAGTAATGATCCTGGGCTTCCAGTGAGTCAGTGCATGAGTGAGAACATACTCAAGTGCTGTGTGCGTGCCCGTGTTCACGCACGTGTGCACATCCTCCTCAATAAGTATGGCGGAAAAAAGGTCAGCCATCATATTCCTTAGAATGTAAACTAACAGATAAGTTTAGCATCTTAAACAAATTAGGATAGCTTTCTGATAGGAGATGTACTGTGGAAAGTACTTATCTACTGAGGATTTTCAGTGTGTGTGTGTGTGTGTGTGTGTGTGTGTGTGTGAGACGCAGGCTGACACGGCATACCTCAATTCCCTTGGTTTCCTCAATGAACCTCCTGCTGACGGAGACCAGAGCCTCCTGCGGCCACGCATGAAACCAGTCAATAGCCGTGCAGTTAACTATGGCTGGGAACTTCCGAGCTCTAACTCTCAGCGTGTGACCAACTGGAGAGAAACACAAAATGATCTGTGGAGACATGGGGGCAAGGCAGAAACAGGCAGGTGATGAATGAGCAGAGAATTACATTGCAATCTTAGGCAATGAGAGAAAGGACTGCAGCCAACCGTGACATTAAACTACCCTAAAGCCCTAGAGAGTGGACAGCAACATTAACCTCCTTGCTAATCAAAGTATAAACCTGTCCAAAGAGGCTGCTCCACTGGACACACAGAAACACTGCTGTGTGCTTTCCTTAAAACTTGTCTCTCCTTGCTTAAACATTTTTGGTTATCATTAATAGGGGAAAATTTTATTCATTTACATTACACAAGTAACATTATAATAACAAATAAAAATTAAAAAGAAATCACCATGATACAATAATATCAATGTTTTCATCTTCTGTTTCTTCCATTTTGTAATTCATCAGATTCCATAAAGCTGCATAATACACTTTAAAAACAATGTCTTATAATCTTTAATGTTTGTGTTTCCATTTAAAATGAAATACATCTACTTGAGCTCCCACTTCAGATTTTTAAAGGAATTAAAAATTCTGTTTATACTATCACCCTGGTCTTTAAGAAAAAACATCAGTTTAAACATTCTCCTGCTGAGAATTTTTTAAGTTTCTGCTGTAAATCTAAAGTTTTGGGTAGCTATGTAATGATTTAAAAGTTAATTTAAATCTAAACGTACTTCCATACTTCTTTTAGGGACACAAGGGATTCTGTCAGGAGTCCTGAGGGTGGTTATGACAGTGGGTCACAGAAACTCAGTGAGAGGAGCACCTGGTCAGCTCCTGTGTGCTTCAGAGAGTTCACCAGAGACACCCTGTATAAAGTGCTAAAACAAAAGAGGTGTTCAGTGAGCATCCCTTCCTTCTCTGCTTTTATTCTCAAGTTCCTGCATACGTGAGGACACTGGGAAGAGAACTGTCAACCAGGGTAAGGTCTGAGAGGGAGAATCTTGGTTTCCTCTTCTCTAGAAATGGCTCAGACCTGATGATATCAAGCTTGGTGGCTGCCTCTAAGTCTCTAACACTTTGAGATCAGGCAATTGATGAAATCATTTTTCAAAGGATGTGATTTTTTTTTACCTATAGCATTTAAAAAATCCATGTCATAAAAAATTCCAGCGTAAGTGAACCCATATCTTATTTAACAAGTGTTTTATTAAGTTTATTTTATATGTCATGTGTATTCAACAATTCAAGCTATATAAATATTAAGATCAAAATGTTTTCTTTTATTGTGTCAAAAAACATGAGATCTACCCTCTTATATTTTTAAGTGTACGGTACAGTATTGTTAACTATAAGTCCAGCGTTGTGCAGCAGATCTCTAGAACTTTTGCACCTTGCATTACTGAAACTCTACACCCATTGAATGGAAACTCTCTATTTCCCCTCCCTCCAGCTCCTGGTAACCACCATTCTACTTTCTGTTTCTAGGAGTTTGACTCCTCTCAATACTGCACATAAGCAGAATCATACAGTAATTGTCCTTCTGTGACTGGCTTATTTCACTTAGCATGATGTCCTCAAGGTTCATCCATGTTGACATATGACAGGATTTTGTTTTATAGATGAAAATATTCCATTTTGTGTATATATATATGTATATATGTGTATATCTATGTATATATATGTGTATATATGTATATATGTGTATATATGTATATGTGTATATATGTATATATGTATATATGTATATATATGTGTGTATATATATGTATATATATGTGTGTATATATATGTATATATATGTGTATATATATATGTATATATAGCACATTATCTAGTTGCCTGTTGATGGACATTTTAGTTGCTTGCATGTCTCAGCTATCGTGAATAACGCTACAGTGAACATCAAAGTGTAGATATCTCTTCAAGATCCTGGTTTCAATGTCCTTGGCTATATACCTAGAAGAGGGATTGCTGGATCTTATGGCAATTCTGTTTTCAATTTTTTGAGGAACCATCATACTGTTTTCCATAGTAGCTGCAGCATTTTCCATTCCCACCAATAGTGTACAAGGGTTCCAATTTCTCCACAGCTTCACCAACACTTATTTTCTGCTTTTGTTTTTTTAAATAATGACTATCCTAACCTATGTGAGGTGATGCTTCATTGTGGTTTTGATTTGTATTTCGCTGATTAGTGATGTTGTGTATCTTTTCCTATACCTGTTGGACATTTGTAAGTTTTTTTTTTTTTTTTTTTCCGAGACAGAGTCTCGCTCTGTTGCCCGGGCTGGAGTGCAGTGGCACAATCTCGGCTCACTGCAACCTCCGCCTCCTGGGTTCAAGTGATTCTCCTGCCTCAGCCTCCTAGTAGCTGGGACTACAGCCGCTTGCCACCACGCCAGGCTAATTTTTGTATTTTTAGTAGAGACAGGGTTTTACTATGTTGGCCAGGCTGGTCTCAAACTCCTGACCTCGTGATCCACCTGTCTCAGCATCCCAAAGTGCTGGGATTACAGGCGTGAGCCACCGCACCTGGCCTTGTATCTCTTCTTTAGAGAAATGTCTACTTAAGTCTTTTGCCCATTTTAAAATCAGATTTTTAAACTTGAATTAATTAATTAATTAATTCCTTATCAAATATACAGTTGGCAAATATTTTCTCCCATTTCATATAGGTTGCCTTTATTCTGTTGATCATTTCCTTTGCTGTATAGAAGCTTTTTAGTTTGATGTAGTACACTTGTCTGTTTTTGCTTTTGTTTCCTGGGCTCTTGGTGTCATGTCAAAGAAATCATTGCCAAGATGAATCTTCTGAAGATTTCCCCTATATTTAAGTCTTTAATTTATTTTGAGTTGATTCTTCCATAGGTGGTAAGACAAGGTCCAATTTCATTTTTTTGCATGTGGTTTAACATTTTTTAATGTTGCAAAAGCTGAGTAATCATTTTTTCATTATGTAAAATTCTAGTTACAAACGAAATAATTGCTGTAATATTTCATGTGCTAACTTAACAAGCCTTAGTTAAAATGCATAGTTTTTACTTATATTTCAATTCTTAGGTTTCTTATCAGCTTTCCCCCATACTTGAATATTTCTCCTTTCTTCCCAAGAAGTTGGTTTCCCACACCCAACTCATGTGTCATTTGTGCCAATTTTAGAAATGTCATTTACACATAATGTTAGCAAAGGCAGAGGAAAAAAAGCATCCTTTATTTGACAAGATCCCAAATATTTCCAACACTTCTATACTTATTTCCACACTTGTAACTGGCATAGTATCCGATCTTAGGAATGTGTTAGAAAATACCGTATCTGAACCATATTTGTTCAACCTCAGGCAAAAATGCTTTCCCTGAGTTACTTGAGTGATAAGGCCTCATTATTGGTATGGTTTGCCTCTGTGTCCATACCCAAATCTCATTTTGAGTTGAAATCCCCATAATCCTCATGTGTCGAGGGAGGGACCAGGTGGGAGGCGACTGGAGCATGGGGGTGGTTTCCCCCATGCTGTTCTCATGATAGGGAGTTCTCATGAGATATGATGGTTTTATAAGCATCTGGCATTTCCCCTGCATGCACTTCAGATGCGGCCATCTGAAGAAGGTACTTGCTTCCCCTTCTGCCATGATTATAAGTTTCCTGAGGCCTCCCCAGCCATATGGAACTGTGAGTCAATTAAACCTCTTTCCTTTATAAATTATCCAGTCTCGGGCATTTCTTTATAGCAGTGTGAGAATGGACTAATTATTTATTGAAAAATAATATCGAATGGTCACTTAGAGAACCATCGCTCTTCTACAATTTTATGATTGAAGATATTTTCTCCCATGTTATGTATTATTGCTTAAATAAGGATCCTCACAACACTATGTAAAATTTCATGTTGTGAGTGGGCCTGGGAGGGTGGCATGGAGACCAGTTGTTGTCGAAGAACTGTCCAGGAGCTGGTTAGAAATGCAAATCCTTGGACCAACTTCAGACATAATCAGAAACTCTGGGGGTGGGACTCAGCAATGTGTGCTTTCAGCAAGCACTCTCAGGTGATTCTGACACCCACAGTGATAGCCTAATAGTTTTAAATTGTCTACAGGAATACTTAAATGAAACATAGACTTTTTCAATGTTTCTGCAGTTTGTTAAATATGCATAGAATCTAGGTCTCTGCACACGGAGTAAGATGAAAACTTTGAAGAATTTTAAATAAATAATTATACGTAATCTAAATTCTATCAGCTAAACTACACTCTGGGAATTAAATTATAGAAATATACTTGCTCATTAGTAATTCTTTTGAAGGGAAAGGAGAGTGTCACGCTAGCCTTGAAAGCGCAGTTATTGACCCAATTCATTGCTCAATAATTTCTAGTTTTGCTAAAAATTGAGCATAAAATTTCTCCTGCCATCCAGCTTTCCTTGGTAGTGGTGTCATGTGAGATTTTTCCAGAAACCCATGCTAATGTCTGGAAACGGTTGGTTATTCTGCTCTTTTCTAAGATAGTTTACACAACTTTACAGATAACCTGAAGTAAACCCCAGATGTCACAAGGAACATTACTGCGAAGGAAAAATCATTCCAAATAATTTTCCCATTATATTTCTCATAATTTAATGAAAGCGTAATACAGCAAAGGGCTTGTAAGAAATAAAAACAAAATAAATAATTTTAAAAGGGTGTTATATTGTCTATAATTGAACTACTAGTATAATATGCATGTGAATAGTCATTTTATTTTACACCTTAGGGGCTGTTGGTTAATACCTGAAATACACCAATAAGGGCTACACAGACTGGTGGGAAGGTGGCTAACCAGCATTTCATAGACTCTAATGGAAGCCCACACTGCAGATCCAGCTACCAGAAGCTCTTAGCCAACTACTTCTCTCATTAACATAAATGGTTGGTTAGGCAGCATCATGGATGGTAGACATGATTTTTCACTGATGAAATAAGTAGTGTTCAAGATATATGAAGCAAAACCTCCCCATCAAAAATGTGTGCATAGCTCTGCCAATGTATGAACAAAATTTAAAAATCTAAGTATCAAAGTATCTCAATAATTATATTTTGGGCAGTGGCCCTTGGGATTTTGGAACTTGACCAGTCCTGTGGTAAACTGCTTATTAAGAGTCTAGTCTTTTGATGTGATTACGAGGTCAGCTGAATCCTTCCATGGAAATATTGCCACATCTGCTCCAAAGAAACCTTCCAAGGATGGGCAAGTCAGGTCCCCAAAAGAACAGAGCTGGGATTACACTAAGCTCATTTATAGAGCCGGTTGTAAGGCTTGGTGCGTGGGTCTCCTTATTATCACCAATCAGCTCTCTGTAAGAGGCTTCAGTCTGAGACATCCTTTCTTGGAAACATACCTTGAGTTGGGACATTTGGGGAAAAAGCCCTCTCCCTCACTCAACAGATGTCATGTACCTTGAAGTACCTAAATTCACTGAACTACACCCTCCCTTCTCCTCCCACCCCCACCAAAAAGTTCTTGACAATTTCAAGTGAGGAAATTGGCTTAAGTTAGTTTCCAACAGTGGGATTAGAAAGTCGGTGAAAAAATAAAGTTAAAAATGCCTCAGGCAGCTGTGTTCTTTTCTCAAATTCTCACAAGTAAAAAGCAAACCCTGAAATCACCATCTATGTACTTCCTGCATCTCTCATATTGGGATGTCAGGAACTTGCTTTTGGAATTCATACCGTAGAATTCTGTATTCTTTTTTTCTTTTGCCCACACAGCTGTTATGACTCATTTGCAGGAATCCACTTTTCCCCGTGCTTTGTAATATGTTTTCATTTCTTTTAGATAAGATCTCATCATAAGTACATATTTACTTGTATATCACTAACAGGGCTCAGTCCATTTCATCTGGTAATGAAAATGTGAATTGCTACAGTCACTCTGTATTTTTTTTCCAGTTGATATAGTTTATTCTCAGATGGTAGTAACCCTCCTACATATTTACTTCAGAAGCTTCCATCCATCACTTACGTTTGCATTTATCCTCAAAAGCCTCAGTATTTTTCAAGAATAATCAAGTCTAAATCTGAGGAAACCCTCGCAGGAATGGAGGTTTAGTGCAGAAAACCTTCCCAGGTTTGACTGCTTCAGTGTCACTTTATCATCGTCCTCATATCTTCCTGTATTACCCCCCCATCTAATTACCTTTCAATTTCAATTTGTTTTTAAAACATTCAATAGCTTCAACATGTGCACACTGAATACATTTTCTTATTTATATCCCTTTTAGATAGCACACAATGAACTCATTCCCATAACCTTTGATTTGTGTAAATATTGGACATTACAGATTTTTGCTAGAGGTAATGTTTGACATCAGGGAGTTTTAGTTAATTTTTCTTTCTTTTTCTGAACAAAACTCTCCTATTCACAAAGAAAATTGTGTGTGGAATCCCAATAGATAGCAAAGAGCAAACCTATTCCTAAGGGGGAAGACAGGAAGCAGAGCCCTTGTCTCAGCTGCTGTGCTTGTCACCAGGGCCTGCACTGGTCACAGACTGCGTTCCAAGCCAGTCTCTAGCCCCATAACAACGTATAAGTTTTGTTTTGTTTTTTAAGAAAATCAGATGCCTATTTTTCTTTCTTCTGGATAGGCCTGTATTTGAATTGTGTCATGCCAAGTTCTTGCTTCTGATCAGCGCTGCTCTGTTAGAGTAGATGGTGTTTCTGCTGACACAATGGGATAACTCTATACACATGCACCATTGCAAGAACAGGCCTCAGACTCTACCAGCAAACCCCACAGCTGAATGCTAGCAAAATGAGAAAAGCACGACATGCTTTCCAAAATGCAAAGGCTATTCAACATACAATGATGTTCTTACTCAAGGGATTAAGCACTGGATTTCTGCTGTAAAAATTTTCTTTTACAATATAAAATAATGGAAAGACTTCTACTCACTCTTTGGAATTCTCTTCTTGATCATTACTTTTTTGTGACATCTTTCTTGCCCTGTCTTCTGTTATCTTACACAACCTTTATCTTCTCTTACATAACCTTTATCTTGTGTTATCTTACATAACCTTTATCTCTCAAGTACATCGTTGTGATTTTACTTTTTGTGTGTGATTATTGGATTGAATGAGGTGGCTCTAGGTGGGCAGTGGCTGGGTTAGCCTTTGCTCCCTGTCACATTCCAAGGACTCAGCACATCACGGGCACTCAGTACATATTTGCTGAGTGATGAATGGCTAAATGAATGAGTAAATATCCAACAGTTTGAAAAAAACTTTTCTGGGTAAAATAAAACATTGATATTTGCATCCTAATTTTTTTGAGGTTTTGCTGTTTTATCTAATCTCAAAGAGGGTGAACCTCAGATATAGAGTACAAGGTTGCACCTTTTGTCTTTCTCTAAAGTTCTTTTCATTCTACTTATGTCTAATAATAACAGAAAATGGGAGGACAGAGACTAGAGCACTGTATCCAGAGAGATGTGGTCCTGCAAAGCAAAACACAGTTGGCAGCATAGAGACTTACAGAGCTCTGGAACCAGTTCTGGGCAAGCCAGTTGTTAGAGTGTTTCTTGTTTCTCATTAGTGCATGTGTCAGAATGTGCTGCAGGAGGGGTGAAGAGTGCCTCTCTCATGGATGAAGCCGTCGAGATGGCTATCTGCATAAGGGAAAGAAGCCAAACGTTCTGCTCCTCAGCCAGAGGTAGGTTTGAAGAGACTCAACTTTACAATCTTGCAAGGACAAGGTTCTGCACTATCTGATTTTCCACTGGCCAGGTGAGTAGTTGAGCTTTTACACAAAATGAGAAACATACCCTGAAAATTACTTGCGTTACTACTAAGTCTTTTGGTTTATGCCATGTGTGTGTCTGTTAATCTGTTGCTTGCGTACAAGTGGTGCTTGACATATTTTGTTGAGACTCTCAGGTCCCTGCACATGACACTGTGTGAGCCAGGAGGAAATCACCCACCTTGTCTGTCGCCAAACTTCAGCTGTGAATTACTCTGTCTACTGTGCAAAGAGGAAAGAAACCTAAGTGGAGCCAGAGGAAGAAATACTTTATAAAACCAAGAAAAACAGAAAAGCATCCTGCAGATTGAAAGGCAGATAATCCCTCTGAAGTTGATTTAATGTAAGAACCTGAAGAAAGGAATAAAAACTTGCATAGCACTCTCAAAAGGCTGGAAGGAAAGAAAATAATAGAAATCCATAGTAGGAGAACAGGCCAAGATGAAGAAAGAAGGTAAAAGAAGGGGGTTTAAATAAAAACGGATAGGATAAACTGCAACACCTTTTCCTAAAAAATAATATTTAAAATACCTCAGGCCAACACTTCATCCAATACTCAATGATGGAAAGTTAATGGCATTCCCATTACATAAATAAATAAACGAATAAAGAGGATCACTATATTTACTTAAAAGTTTTAAATGTTGTTCAGAAAGTATGGCTGTCCCAAGATATAGGAAAGTGGTAATTATTATAAAGGATTAAAAATTAAAAGATGATCTGTCTATTCAGCAAACTCTAAAGAACAAAATGCAGCAGCTAGTGGAATTAATGTGTGCACCGAATTGGTTGGTAAAATACATAACTAAATATCCATCCATTCCTCCTTCCCTCCACCCAATGGCTTTCTTTTATGTCCACAATGATCAGTTAGAAATTTGGCAGGTGTGGAAAATGCTATAAAATATTGAGAAAAGAACTTAATGAGAAATGTGTAAAATGAATTGAAGATAATTAGCTGCTTTTTCAAAGCTCAGTTAAAGACACTTTGACTAAAGGAAGAGACGTGCCACATTCCTGGAAGAGTTCAATTATTATAAAGATGCTAATTCTTCCCACATTCATTAACAAGTTTTAGGTGATTCTAATAATTCCCAACAGGATTAGCAGAATTTAGCAAAGTGAAGTGATTTTAAAGTTCAGCCAGAATAAAAACGAGTAAGAAAATCAAAGGATATCTGGAAAAATATCCTTTGTGTTGGGAAAGAACTCACACTATCAAGAAAAAACCTTAAATTATAACAAGAAAAACAGTGTAGGGGAATGAATAAAAATATTCAATATTGTAATTATATCCATTATCCCCAAAATTCAATTTTCATTGAAATTTTTAAAAAGTCATCAAACTGATTTCATAGTTAATCCAGGAAATTAAAGGTGCAAATAACTAAGTAAATGTAGAAAAGGAAGGTGATCTTGCTCTACTAAATTCCAGAATATACTACAAGGCTATAATAAACACACCAATTATGTGTGTTTATTATGCAGTATGGCAATTATGCAGGAACAAATTAATGGGACATGACAGACAGCCCCAAATAGAATCTTATATATTTAGGCATTTAATATATGAGATAAACATCATTTCAAATCAGTGATAAAAGAGAGATTATATAATAAATGGTGTAGAGGGTATTCAGGGGTGGAACAGTAGGAAAGCCATCTTATAATTTACACAAAACTGTACAGCTGAGCATTAAAAATATTATAAATTAATTTAAAGAAAATTCAGAATAATATTTTTTATAACCATGGAGTGCAAAAATTGCTTCCTAAAAAAGCCTTAACACACGAAAGCCACAAAATAAAAATTTAACATTTTTAATAAACATGAATGTATAACAGGAGGTCATCACAAAGTTAGCAGAATTATGATAAATTAAAACTGGAAACACCTAAAACCAGAACATTCTGGACATATAAATAATATCCATTATATAAAGTGCTCCTATAACCAACAATAAGAAGTTACAGCAAACCAACAGGAAATTTGGAAAAAGCTATAAATGGATAAAGGACATTTTCTACAAACAGTTATTTGGAATAAAGTACATTTCAGTTAAATAGTTCATTCCATACACCAAATTCTTGATCATTTGATTTTTACCTCCTATGGAAGCCTTCTAATCAGAAAGGCAAATGGGAAGGTAATTAAAGAAGATTGCGTGAGATGTAAATAGAATTTTTTTAGTTCTGAATACATACTTCATGTTTATGTGCACATAGAAAACTGAGAGGAAAGATATCAACATGTTATCTCTAGACAATATTATTAAGGGTAATTTAAAAATTTTTTTTCATATGGTTTTGTATTTTTAAATTCTCTACAATGAGCATATATTTTTTAAATTATCAGAAATGGATATCTATATATATTTACTTAGATAATGAGGCAAATATCTAAAATCTTGGGATGGAATCAGGAGCTGCTACATAAATCAAGTGTTCTTTGCCCTACAGCATCATATGGCCAGGAAGGAAAGTAAGAAAGAAAAGTTATTGGGTTAACTAAGGTCCACTGGAGAGGAGATGAAAGTTCTATATTCTAGCTGCAAGATGAGAACTATGTGGGAAAAGATGCATATAGACAAATGTGAAGGAGAGAAGGCATTTGGCATTGCTATTCATTGGCTTATTTGAGGCAATCCAAGGACACACATCTGATGGTTGTTAATGGGAACTGCCCTCTGGGATTCAGAGGTCACATTTTGCATGCCAACAGGTTCTCATTGTCTCTGCATTCCAAGTGGGAGCTGACTTTGGGTGGTGAGCATGGGTAATGGAGTGGCAACTTCACATCATTTAGCTCGACCTGCCAGGTGTGCTCACCAACCCCCTGTAACACATTAAGCTTTCCATGATGCCCGGCTTGGAACTTATGCAAAGGAGATATCAGCTCATCAGAAATTCTGAGTCTTTAGTACACACTGGTGAATATCATGATATCTGAAAATAACATAGAGTAATTTGGAATTCTTTAAAATTCCAAGGATGTGGGGGTAATATACATAAATTAAAAGAAAGAAGCTGGTATTTTCAGGCTAAAAGACTACTCATTTTTTACCATAATAGTTCTCCCTCAAGGTAAAGAGGCCCTGGTGCTGACCATTAGCCTTCCACAGGATGGATCAAACTAAGTGACAAGGCCAAAGGGGATCAGAAGTGGGATCCCTTCTTCTGACAGAGATATCCTATTTCTACTTGATGTTAAAAACAAAAGAGCACAAAACAAAAACACACAAAAAAACTTCCTACTCATTTTAGTAGGGAAGAGATAGGTCATTCAATTAATAGTCCTGTGATGATGGGGGAGGGGAGAATTATCCACATCTAACTCAAAAAATAAATTCCATCTTGTATTGAGTTAAATAAAAAATGAGACCATAAAAAGGATTAGACAACAAGAGAGATGAATATAAAACTGATCTCAGTTTCAGTAAGGTCTGCCTACACACAGACCCAAAGGAAACAAAGAAAAAGGCTGATGGATATAAAAATATAAAAATGTAAAACTTCTGTATATCATTCTGTATTATATGAATATTAGTAAGTCCAAGGAAAAAGAACATATACATATCTCAACAGATGCTAAAAACGAATTTACTAGGTAGATACTTCTTTGACAAGATACATATTCTGAATCAAAAGCCAACATAAGACCTAACAGTGAAACATTAGACACATCCCCATTAAAGTAAGAATCAAGACACAATTCCTACTATTATCAAAATTATTTAACGTTCTGCAATATTTACCAATGCAATGAGGGAGGAGAACAGAAAAACAGAATAGCAGGAAAGACAAAATATCTTTACCTGCAGGCTATATGATATCAACCAACTATTAGAAACTATAAGAGAGACAGTAAGGTAGCTGATTATAAAGTTTAAAATCAACAGCTCTCCTATATACAAATAATACACCGTTACAAAACTTTATGAAACAATCCTTCTATAAAAGCAATAAAAGACATTGTACCCTGAAGATTAAATTCTAATATAAAAGAAGCATTCAGCATGATTTCAATCAAAATTGACATGGAGTGTGTATAGAATTTGACAAAATGATGCTAATGCTTATCCAAACATATAAACACAGGAGAATAAGTAGAAAAAGCTTAACAAGAAAGAGCAATTGGAAATGAAAATAAATGATAAAGCTTTACTAATTTATAGTGCAATGGTGAAATCAGTAGCAGAGAGTTAACAAGAAAAGAGAACAGAGAATTTAGAAACAGACACAATTAATATGGCTATTGGACATACACTAAAGATGGTATTTGAAGCTGGTAAGGAAGAAATACATGTTGTTTAGACAAGAAGACATCTTTTTGGGAAAAATAACCTGAAACCTCTCAGCTCACACTTTACCATATTTAATAAAAAATATATCTCAGAGGTAGAAAAGTTTTAAAGAGCATGAAAGCATATAGGCACTGAAATGACTGATACTGCTCCTTTTTAAAACTATTCCAAAATCCGTTTCAAATTGTACTCATAAAAGCAATGTCCCCAAATTAAGTATTTACTCCCTCAGACTCCTTAGTAGCCGGAGGCAGCATGGGAAGCATTTGCGGCCAGTAAGACATCAGTTTAGGGTTTGGGGGAGGAGCTTAGGTTTCCTGGTACAGAGTCTCGAGGTCCTCTTCCCCTTCCTTCCCTCTGCCTGGAACACGAACATACCGCACCCACCAGTGATCAGGAGGCAAGAGGCATCATGATGAAAGCAGGCAGAAAGGAAAGATGAGACCAGCATCTCTTCTAAGGGGCCTCTATGGGTAATACTGAGCCAGTCTGGACTTACTATTGTGAGAGGCTTTAAGAAACTGTTGAGTTTTCTCTTACTGTAGCTCAATTTGAGTTCCGACTGCTTCTAGTAAAGATTATCCTGCTCGTGCCTGTAATCCCAGCACTTTAGGAGGCCAAGGCAGGTGGACATGAGGCCACAAGTTCAAGACCAGCCTGGCCAACATGGTGAAACCCCGTCTCTACTAAAAATACAAAAAATTAGCCAAGTGTGGTGGCAGGCACCTGTAATCCCAGCTACTCAGGAGACTGAGGCAGGAGAATCGCTTGAACCCAGGAGGCAGAGGCTCCAGTGAGCTCAGATCATGCTATTGCATTCCAGCCTGGGCAACAAGAGTGAAACTCTGTCTCAAAAGATAAATAAGTGAATAAATAAAAATAAAAAATAAAAAAGATTATCTTGAAGAGTAAAATACTTTTCTAAATTTACAAGAAATGGATCTGAGGATCCATTAAGGAAAACACTGATTAATCTAACATGTAAATCTTTAAAAAATTGGAAAGTTACAGACCTATAAACGAACATGTGCCATAAGTACATTTAAAAGACAAACAAAAGAATAGGAAAAATATACATGAGACATATATATAAGAATAATTGCCTAACTACATAGAACTCTTATAAACAAAAATATGTAAAATCCAATAGAAAATTGAGCCCTTTATAACTCAGCCTTAGTTGTTGCTCAGCATCACCTCTGCCATACTGGATATTAGCTGAAGCAGTCACAAGCTCCCCACCCAAATTCAAGAAGAGGGGATCTAGATGTCACCTGCGAGTAAGAAGAGCATCTAAAAATTTGAAGGCATGTTTTAAAACTACCACAAGCTGTAACTATTGAATTTAGCAATATCCATTCTAGGAATTTATCCTGTAGAAGCAAGCGAAGTTGAGCATGAAAGATATATACAAACAATGTTCATTCTAGCACTATTTATAACAACGGCTCTTACATTTCATCAAGCCTCTGAATCACCTGGAGGCCTTGTTAAGACAGATTTCTGGGGCCACCCAAAGTTTCTGCTTCAGGAGGTCTGGCTTGGAGTTGAAGAAAATGTATTTTTAAAAAGTTTCTTGTTGATGTTGATTCTGCAGCTCTGAGCAACAGATTATGAGAACCATTGATTTATACTATTACTACCTCAAATTCTAACACTGTCCTTGTTTTCCCATTCTATAAAGAAAATTTGATTCTAGTATATCACAATGGAACAGGAAGAAATCCCTGGCCTTGTTACTACCTGACAAATGTATTCTTAGTCCTATTTTTGATGGGGAAAAAGCTCTTTGGGCAACTGAACCTTAAGTTCTAACCTTCTAACCTCAGCCCAGAATTGCTCAGTAAGATTAATGTGAAACTTGAAATAGCAGAATGTTGGAGAAATTTAGTGACTCTGCTCCTTAACCTCCAATCTAAGGCATATTCAGGGCCAATGCCAGTCCCTGTCTCCTATCCTTAAATACTCCAGCTCTACAGCTGCCGCAGCCTGCCACTAACTTGACAGGCATAACAATATGAGAAGCAACAGTAAAGTCGCAGCTTTCCTAGTTTACTAACCATTCCATACTAGAAAGCCTGAATTTTCCCTAGCAGCATTCTTAAATTGGCTTCCTGATGAGTTTGGAGGCTCTCCCTGTTTTCTTGTGATACTTGACCTTTATTAATCTATTATCTGGTTATATTATCTGCCTATGTGATACACTATAGCACAGAGCAGCCAATGAGGAAGAACACTGGGGTAATCCTTCAGAACCTCTGAGCATTACTTCTTTTGTTTTTTGAGACAGACTATCACTCTGTCACCCAGGCTGGAGTGTAATGGCGCAATCTTGGCTCACTGCAACCTCTGCCTCCTGGGTTCAAGTGATTCTCCTGCCTCAGCCACCCAAGTAGCTGGGATTACAGGCACATGCCACCAAGCCTGGCTAATTTTTGTGTTTTTAGTAGAGATGGGGTTTCACCATGTTGGCCAGGTTGGTCTTGAACTCCTGACCTCAGGTGATCCACCCACCATGGCTTCCCAAAGTGCTGGGATTACAGGCGTGAGCCACTGCGCCTGGCCCATCTGAGTGTTACTTCTAAATTCCTTTCCCTGCAGTTACTGACATCATCATCACTTTCTTAATTCAAAACTCTCCTCACTACTCACTTCATGATTTAGAAACCTCTTATCTCTTCCAATTTACTTTTCCAGATTTATTGATCTCACTCTCCCTGTAAGAACTCTATGTTCCAGGCCTTTAGAGGTAACTTGGGTTTCTGCAAATATGTACCGTGCAGTTGACCTTTATATAAATGCCATTTCCCGTCCCTGAAAGCTCCTCCCCTTGAATTCTTATCCATGCCAAACATGTGGCCCATCATTTCCTCCAGGATGACCAGCTCCAGTGAGGAAGGATGCTGCGCTCCTCTGTAATCCCACAGCACTGTTTACATTTATATTGTATGATAATTATTTGTGATGTCTCCTGTGTTCTATAATAGTGTAAGTTCCTCAAGGGCACAGACCACATGCACTTCAGCTGAGGACTGCACACACCGCTCAGCAATGCTTTGCAGGAGCCCAGCATCATGGGACACTTTAGGAAGGTACACTCCAGATACAGGCATGTAAAAATGCACACGTCCTTTCAAAATGCATTACTGAAATTCAAACTCATAATAAAAAACTCAGAATAGAACCAGATAGTTGCAATAGCAGGTTTTAACTAATATGCAAATTAAGCAAGTATTTCTTACTTTGAGCTGTAGTCGCACCCTGGCCATAAAGAATTTCCAACAGTGTTCCCTGGAGTCCACCATGCCCAGAGCATGAACTTCATTATGAATTCCAGAAATTATCTTGTCCACATCTTCATCGCTGAACAGATCTGGGATTTCTCCTGCCCCAAAGAATGAGTAGATTCACTAAAAGATCATTGCAATTTAAATCTTACATACAACTTTTAAACGTTTGAAATGTTTTACAAGACAAAGTTCAGCATAAATGATAAGAGTTTAAAATCAGAAATGTCATGTTTCTTTATTTATGAGACATACAACACATTGAGGACAAGCCATGATGAACACACCCTCTACACCCGTACGTGTAGGAATAACATTTACTTCACTGAAGGCCTTCTCATCCATAAACAGACTAAGAAAGCAACACACCTCAAATTAGTTAGGTTTATAAGTTTCTCCCCAAAGACTGCCCAGCAAACATCTCAAAGATGAATTCTCTCTCTTTAAAGTTCACTGAAACTACAGATAATTTGTCATTGGGGAAGATCTTTCAAGAAATGTGTTGGTTTAATCACCTGATGCCAGCAAGTCATTAATCAGCACGAGGAAGCTCTCATCTAGAACCTGGGCATCTGTCAGCAGGAACACAGTGGGCATGTTCTTGGCTCCAGTTCGGATGTACAAATTGGCAAGATCTACCTGTAAGGAAAGGCCATCATTCATGTTTTGTTAAAATGCTGATGTGGCGTTGAGAGGATGTGTGCGAGTGCTGGGGAGAACTCAGTAACTATATTGCCATAGCACTGTGGGGTGCCTTTCCCTGGTTTACATATTCCTTCTCTGAGAGACCCCATTCTAGGGGACAGCAGTGTGACACCACCTCCATTTCTGACTTGTAAGGATGAGTGTCGTGTTTCTGGCTTACTGTAGCAGAGGGATGAAAACAGGCTGCAGATCACCAACTCCTTTCTCATTTTGTACAAGTGAATTCAGTGACGCCTTTTTCAGGCACTGCCGTAAAAAGAAGTCTGCTCATTTTAACAACTGTCCTATTTTATCGAAAATGGGTTTTATTTATTTCATTAGTAATATTAAAAATATGTGATTTTTTAAAACTTAAAATATCACTTGGCACAAATTGCAGGTACTATTTTGTAAGTACTATTGTTATTAAAGAGCAAAGCTTGAAAAACACACGAGAGTTTCCTGAACATGTTATTCCTATTGCATCTTCTTCTCCTATTCTTATCCAATGTGGAAGAAATCTATTTTCACTTGTGAAGTTAGTGTCTTTTTTCCCTAACCTATCATACAGGAACACTAACAGCGATAAGCATCAGGTTTGATTAACAGAAAGACATTTGTGTAAGCAAGTATTTAAGTAAATATTTTCTGAGCCAGGTTTACATGTTATTAAACCTACACAAAACTTGCAGAAATTTATTATTACTAATTTGACCATAAAGGCAAAACTGCCAAAGGTCAATTACTGCTCTAAAGAGCTCCTGCTCTCCCATGGTTGGGGAGGCCTTGGCCAAATCTGGGAGTCACAGCCCACATGGGCGCACTAGGAGCCTTGGCTTTATCTGCCAAGCAGAAGGGTCAAAAGAACTGCCTGTCCCCTTTACTCACCCGGAGTTCCTGGATTCCATAGCCCTCGGTCAGAGTGATCTGAAAGACCTCAAGGCCACAAAGGTAAGCTGCCAGCCTGGACAAGCTCTGCTTGCCACTGCCCCCAACTCCAACCAAGAGAGCACAGCCCTGAGGGGTTCGTAAGATCCGGCTGATGCGACATCTGAGGAAAGGAAGCGCCCATTATGGCACAAAATCGAAAATGCCTGTTTGTTTTTATTTATTTATTTATTTATTTATTTATTTTTGAGATGGAGACTTGCTCTGTTGCCCAGGATGGAGTGCAGTGGCACGATCTTGGCTCATTGCAGCCTCCGCCTCCCGGATTCAAGTGATTCTCCTGCCTCAACCTCCCAAGTAGTTGGGATTACAGGCACCCACCACCAGGGCCAGCTAATTTTTGTATTTTTAGTAGAGACGGGGTTTCACTATGTTGGCCAGGCTGGTCTTGAACTCCTGATCTCAAGTGATCCACCCACCTTGGCCTCCCAAAGTGCTGGGATTACAGGAATGAGCAACCGTGCCTGGCCCATATCTGTTTTGTTTATTCTTTAGATAAACAGTGAGAGACTAAATTCCAGTTTTTACTGGAAACCTCTAGTCCTTGTTCATTTGTTTCCCCATCAAACAAAGATGCTATCTTCACCCTCACCCTTGAACTGCTCCCATGACAAATCATCCTATGCTAATAACATTTTGGATTCTCTTAGTGCTTTGTTATCACCACCAAAAGTCCAAAAAGAAAATATATGCAAAGGCCTTGTGTTAAGGGCTTCAAAATATTTTGATTAGTAAGAAAGATCCAAATTCCACATCAGCACCCAAGTATGAGGACATCAAAGGGGGAATAGCCTTGTGCCAGAAATCTTTGCTGTAGAATTATTTTGGAAAGAATGGATTTGTTTAGACCAACAGATCTCTCTGTGTGATTTACTCAGCAAATCAAGCACTTGTTTCTTAATGTGATTCTTGCTTCCTTCACACTAAAGCCTTCCCTTCTAACTACACCGTTGTAGAATAATTTGCTGAAGCCACTCAGTACCACAAAGTTAAATTTCCACCAAGGCCAACTAATCCCTTGTTCTATAATATCCAAGGCATTCTGATTGCTTAATCTATTTATATCATGCTATATTTTACAGCTATAAATAAACTCACTTTAACTTTAGCAAAAGATGGGTTTGAAGAAATAGTTCATAATTATGTTATAAATATTAAGAAAACCAACAGAACAAAATATAAGCATGTAGATAGTAAAACACCCCAAATTTGATGCCATCATTTTGGTCTAGGTTGCTTTTCTGAAAAGAACTTAAACTTCAGAACCTGAATAATCTGCATAAATTGTTTTAAATAGTGCTTTTTGAAAAAACTAAGTTGGGATCACTTATATTAGGACCAGCACATGTGAACATTTTCTGAAAACCTCCAATAACAGAGAAGATAGGTTATTTTTACAAGCTCAGTCATCACGTTAAATTTTACTTCACATGACCACACAACAAAACAACCTTGGGGAAAGCTATAAAATTACTCTGACATGAGAGATACCCCAAGCTATAAAGCAGGGTTTTCATTTCATTTTAATGTATGCTTTGAGGCTTTTAACCTCACAAGATTCACTAAGTGGCAAAGTCCCTTTCTATAACACTCAAGGACACTCTTAAATCACCTCTAATGCTGAGTAAATCAGCTTCTAGCTCATAATCCCTGATCAAAGAAACAGCCTTACCTTTTAGGCCACTGGAAATTCTGTATTGAGGGATTATATGGGAAAACTCTTTTCCTCAGTATCAATGGGAGGTTTCTGTTTCACCTGAACCAGGACGCCCATACACAGTGACTGTATATTAACCCAACCAGAGACAGCATTACTAATAGTTGATTTAACACCACGGTTTTAGATTCCAACTGAAACTTCCTTTGCACAATCAGAGGAAGGATCACAACTGCAAAGGGATCAGTAAAACTACCAACACTTAGTTGTGATGACAGGAAGGGCTCTACAATTTTTGTAGGTTCTAGGGCCTAAGAAAATTTTAAAGATTAATTCTTCTAAAAATTGAATTCTCCACATCTTATTTTCTCTGGATTTTTTCTTCTTCTTGTCTTTTATTTTTGAGAGATAGGGTCTCACTCTGTTGCCTAGGCTAGAGTGCAGTGGCATAATCCTAGCCCACTACAACCTCGAACTCTTGGGCTCTAGCAATCCTCCCTCCTCAGCCTTCTGTGTAGCTGAGACTACAGGCACATACCACCACACCCAGCTCATTAAAAAAAAATTGTAGAGATGGGGTCTCACTATGTCACCCAGACAGGTCTCAAACTTCTGGCCTCAAGTGATCCTCCTGCCTCAGCCTCCCAAAGTGCTGGGATTACAGGTGTGAGCCACCACACTCAGCCTCTTCTTGTTTTCAATGATTTCTTTTTTCTTTTTCTTTTTAAGTCTTCGGCTGTTGTCACTTATTTAAGTCTTCCTGCTGGTGTCAATGAGAGATGAAGGTGACTTGGACTAGGAGAGCAGTATCGGATGTAAACATGTGATCAACTTTCTACACAGCGGTGGCAATGTTAAGCTGTTTGGCCCAGACAATGAACTGTCATTGTCAGCCCAGACAATGAACTGTGTCATCCCCAGGATAAAACCCATCCAACCACTTCTCACTGCACTTAGAATAAAATCAAAGTTCCTTATTCTGGTTACAAGGAAATACTTCGTATTGGTAAGGCCAGTTCCTGCCTCTCCATTTTTGTTATATTTTTCTCTATGCTGCAGCCTAACTGACCTTCTTTTCTGTATCTCAAACATTCTTGCCTTAGGGTCAGATGCAATCTGCTCTCCGTCTAGAATGTTCTTCCTCCAGATCTTTCCATGCTTAGCACCTACTTACCATTCAGGTCTCACTTTAAATGTCACCTCTTCACAGGGACGCCCAGTCCCTCTTTGGAAATTCACTTATTGTATTTCTCACAGAATCAACCTATTTTCCTTCTTGGCATGACACATCACTTTCTGATATTTTTCTTGCTTATTCTCTTGCTTAGTTGTTCATGTCCTTATAAATGTCCATCTTCGTCGCTAACATGTAAGCTCAACTATAGAGGGGAATGGATTGTGTTCACTGCTGCTGTATCTCAGCACCTAGAACAATGTCCGATAGGAGGGGCTGCAGATGGTTGCACAGTCTGTGCACTACACGAGGTACCAGGTCTAGGAGGTGAGCGAGAACCTTGTCAGCCATGCTGTATCCAAGAACAGTTGGATATCCAACAAAGGCTCTATCCAAGTGCCTTTTTCTAATTTTCTGCCAAGAAAGCATGAGCCCTCCCCCATTTTAAAGAATTTGCACAAAATTGCTGAAAGGCTGGCAATGTCCCATCTGGCACTCAACAAAACCTGCTTAATCAATGAAAATTAGTCCTTTGTCCCTTATGAACTATGTGACTTTGAACAAGTAATTTATGTTTCCACTTTCTTAATATTCCAGTAAAATAATGGATATGATGGCATCTCAGAAAACAGTGTGCCTATGTAAGACATTATTAAGATTGTGACATTAAAAAGCGACCCTTTTATATTTTAAAATTATATGTCAAACAGCAGATAAGAACTGATGGTTCAGAGTGCTTAGTATGATCTATTGAAAAATGACAGTTGTGGGTATCCAGCCATTCTTCCTTTTGTGAAAAAGCATCATCACTAGTTAACTCACACATGTTGCATGGCATCTTCAAACAAAACTAGGTGCATGGCAGCATTTAGTTCATTGTAGTTGTCTAAGGTTTCTGTAAGAATCGTCTTCAGCACTTCCCAGTCCTTCACTGGCATGTAATGTGGGTCCTTCCCTCTATTAGCAAAGTGGCAATAAATGAGGGGCTGTTGAAGCAGCATGTGACTATCTATACCCTGCAGGATGAGAAAGAGAAAAATATGGCATGTCAACCATCCACAGGGGTCCAGCTGCAGGCAGCATGGCCTAGCAAGGGAAAAGCTTGCAGACCCACGCATGGGTAGGTGGGTGGAATGTTCCCAAGCATAGACCAAGTGTATTCTGGAGTCACAGCCATTACAAAAAGGTAAGCCCTTGTGCACTTCTCTCATATCCTCATCTAACTTTAGTCCCAATACCCAGTTGGTGTTGGAGTAAGTAGTGACCTCTGACATTCATACACTTACTTCAAAATATTTATAAGCAGTTTCCAGCATTTTTCTCTGAAACAAATCACAATCTTTTTTGTCTATCAGTTTGTCTCCATAAACACGGGCAGATTCATGAAGCCACAGATGTATTAAATCAAGTGGACCTTTTAAACACTCAGGAGAAGCAAATAAAATCCCCTACAAGGCAAGAATGGGGAAAATACCTTTAATTCAGAGGTTGATGACATGCCAAATAAGTTTAACACTTTTTAAACTAAAACGTGAACTTAGCAAACGGTTAAAAGAAATATCATCAATAGTAATGTGCGTGTTTGTGTATAAAAGTAGGTTTACTCTTTGATAAGTGCAATATTTTAAAATTTTAGTACGCTTATACCCATTTTTAGGTATGCAAGTGAGACCATTTCAAGTGCCAGCACAGGCACTAAATATCACATCTGAGTACTTGAGCCTATTAAGCCTTACAATGGACTAAGTTTACAAAACCAGAGTACAAACAGCTAACGTGAAAGTCACAGAATCATATTTTTTTTACTATAAAATCACTTGATATCAGTCTAATCATTTCACAGATGAAGATTACAAGACCAAAAGTCAAGTACCCAGATTCATACTTTATGGGTAGATCTGGGTCTAGCACCAACACATTGTGACTCCCCTGCTCACTCATGGTGCTTTCAGTATCTTAGATTCACATCCACTCACTCCTCATGGAGAGAGGCAGCTTACTCTGGATGCACAGGAGAACAGTAAGGGAGTTGTGGAGAATTGAGTTGCGAACGGCTAAAAAATTATTTGGTAGTGTCAGGTGCAGCTGACAGGCAGGATATGAAGGGTGAGCAGGCAGTCCTCTCATCCCATTTCACCTATGACCTCTCTTCCCTTTCCTTCTGAGATTAAAATGCTGCTTTTAAATAGCACAGTATTAAGCAATCTTTCTGGCAGGAGCTAGATACACAGACATGAAAAGAATTGCTCCGTGTTCATAAGAAGCTACTGCCTAATGCTGTGTTATGGTTTTGAGGCAGTTGTGGAGTGATACTGAAAAGACGGTTACAAAAATATCAAGATTTCCTATGGAGTTTTCATATTTCATCAATATACCACCTCTGTCACAAAAGAAATTTCAACCATCCATTTTTACTGTACAGAGTAGACCACATTAGTTGGATTTAAAAAAAATAATTCCAGACTTTCAATTTCCTCTTCAGAATTTCCTAAGCCAAATACACAAACACTGTCCTTTTACCAGGTAAGCAAGGTAATTTTCAATATTAAACCAAAATGATACAACAATTTAAAAGTTACTATTTCTCTTAATATATGTTTAAAATCACACATAAATGCCTTATGCAAACACATGATCATTTATCCTTCTTACTTGGCACTCAAAACAGTAAGCACTCACTCACTCAATCTAAAGAGCCCAGACATCTACCTTTGCTTCCACTGCCAAGTCACCATATGCCATGGCCTGAATGGCCCCTACAATTCATGTCTTGAAACTTAATTGCCAATGTGACAATATTAACAGGTGGGGCCTTTAGGAGGTGACTAAGTCATGAGGGCAACGTGATCTAATGAAAGGGATGCTGGGCATTTGCCCGATTTGCTCTGTCCTTTCTGCCCCGTGAGGATGCATCACTTAAGGCATCATTTTGGAAGCAGAGACCAGGCCCTCACCAGACACTGAATCTGCCAGTGCCTTAATCATGGACTTCCCAGCCTCCAGAACTGTGAGAAATAAAATTCTGTTATTTCTGAATTACCCAATCTCAGGTATTTTGTCACAGCAGCACAGACAAAGACATCATATGACCTGAAGAGAAGCACCGTTCTCATTGATGAAATGGGAATAATAAACCTGCCATACTTACTTCCTGAGAAGTTTATGAGTAAAGTTAAAGAATACATATAAAAGTATATAGCATAGTTTTAAGCTGTTTTATAAAGGAACACCGTTAACAGTATGGTAATGGTTTGGATGTGTGCCCCCTCCAAATCTCAGGTTGAAATGTGATTCCCAGTGTTGGAGGTGGGGCCTGGGGGGAGGTGATTGGATCGTGGGGGCAGATCCTTCATGAATGGTTAGCACCATTCCCTCCGTAATAAGTGAATTCTCACTCAGTTCATGCAAGATCTGGTTGTTTAAAAGTTTGAGGACATGCCCCCACTCACTCTCTTGCTCCTGCTCTTGCCATGCAAAATGTGAAATGCTGGCTTCCCATCACCTTCCACCATGACTGTCAGCTCCTGAGGCCCTCACCAGAAGCAGATGCTGGGGCCATGCTAGTATAGCCTGCAGAACCATAAGCCAATTAAACCTCTTTTCTTTATAAATTACCTAGCCTCAGGTGTTTCTCTATAGTGACGCAAAAAATGGGCTAATACATAGTATTATAATTATTTCTCTACTCAAGAGGCATAACATAGAGCAGTCAAGGTACCTGGAAGACGTTTGTTAAATCTCTCAGATTAAAGATGTAGTGGAATTTAATAGCCGTGGGTAAAAAGTTACACATCATTGTCTGATGGAATGCTATTGTTGCCTGGATCAAAGCGGGGCCACTCCTGAGAACTGATGGAGCAAATGCTTGCTGTTGGAAATGGAAGCTAAAGATTTGGCCATAGATGGTGTTTAGTGCATCCAAAGATGGAAAATTGAATGCAAACACTGTGAAATGTCTCTGAAAAGAAAAACAAATATAAGAGTATAAGGATTATGATTGTACCAGAAAATTGCAAAGACCTGATTTTTTCACTCCTCCCTGTATCCAGGCCCATTACCATGTAGCTTTTTAGTGCTCCACTCTGACTCTGGGGTTGGCCATGTGATTTACTTAAGCCAACAGAATGAGGTGGAAGTGAGTGTGCCAGTCGTTTTCAGAGGTGTATATTTCTACTAACTTTGTTAAGCCTCTGACTTTGCCATAAACTCTACAGGCCCTAAAGTATGAGAGACACATAAAGCAGGGCCATGTTGTCACAGTCACTCCAGCCAAAGCCACATCAAATTAACTGACAGTTTATCCCTAACATGCACAGATGAGCCCAGCCAAGATCAGCAGTCACTGAGCTCAGTCTCAGCTGAGTCCAGATGCATAAGCAACCACTGTAGGCTACTGAATGTATGTTGGTGGTAGCTGTTGCTGTTTTCATGATTAAAACACTTATATGCATACACAAAACCTGCACACAAATGTTTATAGCAGCTTCTTTACTAATTGTCAAAAGTGAAAGCAACCAAGGTGTCCTTCAGTAGATAAACAGATAAACAAGCTGTGATGCATTCATACAGTGACTACTATTCAGCAATAAAAAGAGATGCACTATCAAGCCATGGAAAGACATGGAGAAATCTTAAATGCATAGTTAAACTATGTGGGAAAAAAAGCATATTTGGAAAGACTACATACCCTATGATTCTCACTATATGAAATTCTAGAAAAGGCAAAATTTATAGAAACAGAGGAAATGTCAGTGCTTAAGGGATTAATATCCACAATACATTGAGGCCTTCTAAAGCTCAATGACAACAAAATAACCCAATTTAAACATGAACACAAGACTTGAATAGACATTTCTCCAAAGAAGATACAAAAATGAACAAAAAGCACATAAAAACATCACTAATCATTGGGGAAATGCAAATCATAACTATGAGATACTGCCTCACACTCATTAGCATGATTACTGTCAAAAAACAAAACAAAACAGCAAATAAATGTGTGGGAGGATGTAGAGAAACTGGGACCCTGATGCACTGTTGGTAGGGAATAAAATAAGGTATAGTTGTCATGGAAAACAGTATGATGATTCCTCAAAAAATTAAAAGTAGAATTCTGATATGATTCAGCAATTGTATTGCTGGGTGTACACTCCAAAGAATTAAAAGCAGGGTCTTGAAGATATATTTGTTCACCCATGTTCACAGCAGCATTATTTACATTAGCTAAAGTGTGGAAGCAACCCAAGTGTCCATCAATGAATGAATAACTACGGAAAATGTGGTAAATACATGTACTAGAATATGACTCAGTCTTAAATAGGAAAGAAATTCTGCAATATGCCATAACTGGATGAACCCTGGACATTATGCTAAGTGAAATAAGCCAGCCACAAAAAGACAAATACTGGATAATTCCACTTATATGAGGTACTTAAAATAGTCAAAATCATAGACACAGAAAGTAGAATGGTGGTTGCCAGGGGAAAGTGGGGAGGAGAAAAAGGGGAGCTCAGTGGGTAGAGTTTCAGTTTCACAAGATGAAAAGAGTTATGGAGATGGGCGGTGATCTTGGCTGCCCAACATTATGTATGTAGTTAATATTATTGAACTGTACACCTGAAATGGTTAATGTGGTAAATTTTATGTAACATGTATTTTACAACAATAATAATAGTAAAGAAAAGACAAAAGATCAATTGTTATCAGGGACTCAGAGGGAAAAGAGAGAGGAATGAATTGGTAGAGTACAGAGATTTTGGGGCAGTGACTCTATGCTATATGATACTGTTAACAGTTGATACTTGTCATTCTACGTCTGTCAAAAGCCCCTGGAATGTATAATACAAAGAAGGAATCCCGATGTAAACTCTGAACTTTAGTTAATAATAATGTGTCACAATATTGGCTGATCATTGTAACTAATACAAGATGTTAATAATAGGGTAAAACAAGTGGGGGCATTAAGAGAGTACATAGGAATTGTTTGTACTGCCAGCTGATCTTGCTATAAACTTTGACATAAAAAATAAAGTCTACTAATTAAAACAAAAAGGCTTATTAGAACCCCTGTCTGTTGTTAGTGGGAGTAAAATATGGTACAGCTGCCATGAGAAACGTGCTTAACAAGATGTCCCATAGGAATCCTAATCTGTACTCGAAAGCAATACAATACAGACCTACAGTTTTTGAGAGCAGTATTCAACACCCTACCTGTAGCCTGGGATTGATGGTGAAGCTGCCCACCATCGGATTCATGCAGGCGACATACTGGCAGTTGTGGATTTCTTTAAGCATCACCTTCTGTCTATCATACCTGAAAGACAGAAAACAGAACCTTAAATCCAAAAACTGGAGATGACAAAACAGCAAAATCTAACAGTTCATAAAGGGCTTCATCACAGATTATCTCCTTATCTTTATAATCACTCTGTGAGGTTGACCTAGTGAAACTTATTTGAGAGACATCAAAACTGAAGCTCAAAAAACTGAAGTTGACTTAGCTCATTTGATGCCAAAAATCAAGATCTGGAGCTGCGTCAATGTACTATTACTATTACTGCTTATTGATTCTCATGTTACTCTGTAGAAACTATCTTGTACCCACAGCAAGACTCCATGGATGGGCTGGGAGCTGTCCTTGTAGTTAATTGTCAGGGATTGCAGACTACAGTGCCCAAACATTTACACCCTGCCAAACAAGATCAAATTTCTCTTAAATAATTTAGTGTGAGTTAATTCTTAAAGAGGACATGATTTCTGGACAGTCTTAACATTTCTGAGATACTTTTCAATCCAATCTTCCAAAGATACAAAGGGAAACTATTCCATTTAATATGATGAAAAGAGATACAAAGTAAACCCAAAGGATATTCCTTAGAAGAAACTGGGGATAACTGCACTTGAATTCATCCATAATAATTATTCATTCACAATAATTACTATCCATAATAATTATTAGATTTTGGGAAAGAGTAAACTACAGAGACTTGCTTACCAGTGTCCATAATCAATATGCTGCCGGATCAGGGTGTGAGGCTGAACAGTGCCATATAAGTCCACTTCAGGCATGTTCATGTCATCGATAAAATAAATCAATTTTTTATTTCCTCCAGGACCATAGTTATGACCAGCTTTTTTCTCTAGGGGTTTCTCAAGAATTTCTGAAATAAACATATATTTCTGTCCACCAATCAATAGAATGTAAATGTTTGTTTAGTCATTTTTCTCTTGTTCTTACCTTCTTCTGCTGATTTCATCCACCCCATGGTTTCAGGTATCACCTCTTAATAGGTTAAGAGACCTGAGATGTGTCTCTGGCCCCTCCTTTTGTGTTATGCTCTCCTGCCAATCTCCCTCCTGTTGCCAGAAGTCATTCCACTTCTCCTTTTATGGAGACTGCAACATGCGCAGCATGACATCACATTGTCCATCACAGCTCAAACAACCCAATTGCTGATCTGTGTACTTCCTCCCCTGTACCCATTCTATATGGCCACTGCTGGTCCAGCTATGGCCTGGTCTCTCAGTTCTCTTCTGTATCATCTCTGCAGGAGAGTCTGGGAACAGCTCAGGAAAGTCTCCCATACCTGTCTTCTTAGGCCGCTGGAGTGCGGAGGCACAAGAACAGTGTGTGTAGACACTATCCACAATGTAGTCACTATCCATGAATACATAAAGTTACATTTCTTCCTGTGTCTATATGACTTTGTGTCTATTTTTTTAAAGTTCTGGGTGAAGAAAATCCAGAACAGTGTGTGTCTGAGATGTAGTATCTAATTACTTGTTGACTCTCCAAACAGACTATAAGTATTTTGAGACCAAGGAACTATGTCATATTCATTGCTATACCACCGACAATGGCCACAATAAATACTTTTTTAAATGAGCAAACAAATAAATGAATGAATGAACAAAGAATCATATAATAAATAAACACCTTTTCCAAGAGGCAGACTCACATTTCCAAACACTTGCTGGGCATTAATTCTTACTAGCCATTACCATCCAACGTTCAGCCAACACTAAATCTGCCTCTTTTCCAACTCAGCTTAACATCATCTCTTCCTCACTCACAATTCACCTCTTTCCTTTTGTCTCTGTGCTCCTGCTTATGGGGTTAACATGCCCAGTCAGGCAGATGCAAAGCCTCCAGTAATCTCTCTCTCCTGGTCCTGTGTTTGTCCAACCACAGCCTATAAAATGGTACTTCATGTCATTTCCATATGTTCCCAACTTGCCACCTCCTTTTCTACAATTCCGGTCCAGGGTCACATTACATATAGCTCTTATACTACTCAGGGGGACTGATCTCCCCATCTCAGATCTCTCTTCTCAAAAGACAGTGCCCACCTTGTCAGTTCCTTGCTTCCCTATTAATGGTTCACCATTTTCCACCAAATGAAATACAGTCCCCTCAGTTTGTATCTCAGCATTCTCTATAGTTGGTGTGATCAACCATCGGTGGTTGCCTGGGACTGTCCCAGCTTTAACACTACAAGTCCCATGTTCCAGAAAACACTTTGGTCTTTTGGCGAACTGGTCACCCTATCTGCAGTATAACTCCAAATCAGTAGCTTAGCCTTTTCCATATCTTGCACCCAATCACTATGCTTCAGTCATCATATTCAATTCATTGAATGTGTCCCACAATTCTCTCTCTTCCATGTCTTTGCTTAAGCTGGTCCTTCTATCCTAATCTTCTTTGCCCATTTGTTGCCCCAGTTCAAATGTTTGAAATCATAATTCTCTTTACAAGTATACTGACAACTATAGCTCTTTCTATTCCTCACACTAATAGGCCATCTCTAAATCATATTCATGCCTGTATTCCTTTTAGGAATTAGCAAGATGCACTCACATCATAGGTAATTTGTTCAACTACTGAACTGTAGCCTAATCTTCCATGTATAAATCATAGGGTCTTTCTTTCATATCTGCAAATGAAAAACATACCCTACACAATGCTTGGGAAAAAGTCGGTAAATAATATGTACTTTCTGAATAGATGGATGAAATAATTGGCTCTTTTTAGGGGACAGGTATCTCAATACATTGCCCAGGCTGGACTGAAACTCCTGGGCTCAAGCAATCCTCCCACCTCAGCCTCCTGAGTAGCTGGATTACCAGCATGTACCACCACACCTGGCTTGAGTTCGCTTTCTAAGGGTTCCATTCATAAAGACAAGACCAAGTGATTAACAAAAAAGATGACAGAAAAATCACTATTGGCTGTTAATGATGTCAATGAGTAAGAAAATTTATTATTAGTCTCCACTGATATAGCTAAGAAAACAACATATATCCACATGTAAACAGATACCCCAGGAACCCACATTCAAGGCAACTCAGCAGTTTTAATAAACAACTGGACATGAGAGAGTCTGGCTGCCCCCCAACAGAGCCCCCTTTCCCTGCTGGAGATTGACTGGCCTTCCGACATCAGTTCTTTCTGTGATTTCCTCTCTACATCCCATGTCTCTTTTGCTCACCCTGCCTAACTCTGGGAATGCCCCAAATCTGTGTGGTTCTTTTGATTACATTGATTAGTTATTCAATAGTTCAAAATTAGTTCTAGTGATTTTAAGATTTCATTAATGACTCTTGGCTCTGTCATTTACTCAACACAGTTTTAATGAATTTCTCCTAAATTAATCTTTTATTTGAAAAAGTAACCAGAACCCTCCTTGAGTATACCCTTATATTGGTAAGACTCCATGCAATTAAAGGCAACCAGCGGTTTTGAGGTAACACATTAACACTATTGATGTATATTCTTGCTGTTCTAAAGCATAATCACCCAAATAAAGCCATGAGTGACATAGAAAGCCAAAATCACAACAATATTTAAACAATGTATATTTAATAAGGATGATAAGTACAAATTCATCTGAGGCCCAAGCAACAACTCTAAATTCTAGGGAAAGGCATTATTAGTCTTTTGGGCTGCATGTCCCCACCTTGATGATTTTTGATCCCTTGTTTCTAGAAAATAAATAGGTGCACTTACTTTGCAGAGCTGCGGATGTTGTGTAGTAGTTGAAAGGCACACGGGATACTATGTAATCCTCAGACAGACTTGCCAATGTGTCACCTACAAAGACTGTTTTTCCCACTCCTGCATTTCCTACTAGCATTAGAGGTTTTCCTTTCTCAAGCAACAACTCCATGAAATATCTAAGACGAGTTGTCTCTGTTGTGTGAACCAGAACTGTCTGGGAGGAGAAACAGAATGAGACAAAGATCAGAAAGAGAGAGAGCGCGCGCGCGCGAGAGAGGCATTCCAAAATTTTATATCGAACTCAACACAGTCACTTTAGAATTGAGATCCTAATAATTCATAGTTCAGATTAGCACCCAACAGGAGAGATTTCACCTTATTTTCAATTTTGAATGGTCAGAGTTCAGACATTGTAGCTTGAGGAGAGCAACTGGATAATGCCATCAAAGTACCATAAAGTAAACAACTGATTTATCATTTCCAAATTAAGTACTAGCCCCCAAGGCTCCTAATTCCAAAACACCTACTCTCTGCCCAACATTGTGGTAAGCACAGAAGGGAATATAGTAAACATATAAGAAACTATCTACAACATTTCAGGAGATGAGAAAATGTTCAAGAAGTCAAGTCACACACAAATGAAAATTGGGACCAATGCCTTAGCCTGGTTTGTTTGTTTGAGACGGAGTCTTGCTCTGTTACCCAGGATGGAGTACAGTGGCGTGATCATGGCTCACTGCAGCCTTGACTTCCTGAGCTCAGGTTATTCTCCCACTTCAGCCTCCCGAATAGTTGGGACTACAGGTGCCCACCACCACGCCCGGCTAATTTTTTGTATTTTTAGTAGAGATGGGGTTTCACCTTGTTAGCCAGGATGGTCTCGATCTCCTGACCTTGTGATCCACCCGCCTCGGGCTCCCAAAATGCTGGGATTACAGGCTTGAGCCACTGCGCCCGGTTGATTGTGAGTTTTTTTAATGACTATTTTTTTGAGACAGGGTCTCACTCCTACACCCAAGCTGGAGTACAGTGGCGTGATGATGGCTAACTGCAGCCTTGACTTCCTGAGCTCAGGTTATTCTCCCACCTCAGCCTCCCAAGTAGCTGAGACTACAGGCATGCACCACCATGCCCAGCTAATTATTTTGTATTTTTTGTAGAGATGGGATTTTGCCATGTTGCCCAGACTTGTCTCAAACTCCTGGGCTGAAGTGATCACCTGCCTCAGCCTCCCAAAGGGCTAGGATCACAGGTATGAGCCACTATGGCTGACTCAACTGAATATTTTATACACAATTCTAGATCATCTTCATGTCTGAACATTTACTCTAGAACGTCATTTTAATTCAGTGATACTCAGAGCTTACTAAAAGACAGACTATTCTGTGCTACACTAAACAATCCTAAACTACTCTTTAAAAAACATTCGAGCTGCATCTCATATTTTTTCCCTTTCTTGCTGCTAGTTGTCATCATTTGCTTTTAAATTTGTCTGCTGGCCTTTTCCACATATTAATACCAATAATTCACACTTACTTGGAAATGAGTATGTGGCAGGTACCATGCTAAGCACTTTACATGTATAATGTCATAAGACACCCATAACAAACCTATAAAGAGAGTTGTTATTTCAGAGGTCATGAAACTAAAGCTTAAAGAACATAACTCACTTGGTCAAGGTCATAGCTACTAGTAAGTGGCAGTACTTCGATTCAAACCCAAGTCTGTCAGAGCCTGACCTCTCTCTTATCTACACATAGAATGCTCTTCAGAGCATGGACTCTGGAGCCAGGCTGCCTGGGTGTGAATCCTGCTTTGCTTGTTTTAGTGTGACGAACTCTTGTTAGTTTGCTCAGGATTTCCCAGTTTTAAAATTCAAAGTCCAATGTTCCCGAAACTGCTTTAATTCCAGTCAAACTAGAACTGTTGGTCATCCTATACTTACTACCCGTATAGCTGTGGATATATTTCTTCTCTTTGTGCCTGTTTCTCTGTATGTTTAAAAAAAAAAAAAAAAAAAAAAAAAGGCTAGTGACAGTCCCTGCCTTAGAAGATTGCCATAAGGATTGCATTATGTACAGCACTCAGTAAAGGGCCTGACATATAATGGCATAATATTGTATTTGCTATTATTATTGACTTTCTATGGTTCTCTTCTACTATATTAAGATGCTGTTAATTAAATAATCACATGTGGTACAACTGTGTGGAAAGAAAGAGTAGAAACTCCTCAAAGGTTCTCTGTTGAATACAAGATATCATCACTAAGGTGCATCAGTCTTGTGATACCAGTTTTCAGGTCTTCAGCAGTCTTGGTTGATTACAGGTTCTCAGCCTTCAACCAGCTAGATCATACTTGTAGGTAGCTGAATTCTAGGCAGCTTGAATAAAAAGCAAGATTTCCAAATACATAAAGTGGATGGAGCAGGCACTTTTGCCTGTTGGGACCACCATTTCCCTGCTTCTTTTTTTTTTGTGAGATGGAGTCTCGCTCTTGTTGCTCAGTCTGGAGTGCAATGGCACGATCTCAGCTCACTGCAATCTCTGCCTCCCGAGTTCAAGCAATTCTCCTGCCTCAGCCTCCCAAGTAGCTGAGATTACAGGTGCCTGCCACCACACCCAGCTAATTTTTTGTATTTTTGGTAGAGAAGAGGTTTCACAATGTTGGCCAGGCTGGTCTCGAATTCCTGGCCTCAGGTGATCCACCCACCTTGGCCTCCCAAAGTGCTGGGATTACAGGCATGAGTCACTGCACCCAGCCTTCCCTGCTTCTTCCTCGCTGGGAGAGCCCCACTTTGTCCAAGTCCCCACCCCTCCCCCACATAGCCATGTGCTCCACAGGAAGCTCTGCCTGGCTCCTGCAGGATGTGAGGATTCATCAAAGCCCATCATGGCAGCCCCACTGCCCAGGCCTGAGACTGGGTTAGAGGTGGCACATGGCCCAGTCTGCGGAATTAGATGCAGGAGGCAGTCAGCTCCAGGCTTCTGAGAAAGGCTTCCTCACTCTTAACAAAAAGATATGAGAAAGTCCCTGCCTCCTTTGAAGTTGTCTTCTGGAACCACTAGAGACATCTTGAGACCAAAGGGATGGCTGTCTTAAATTGAAGTCAATGGTAAGAAATGTTAAGAAGAGCAGTACAGAAAGATGGGATGATCAGAATCCTTGGTGATTCCACCAGGTCACAGAATTAATCTGCATTGTGGTTATGTGACTTCTGAATTCCTTGTTCGTGAAATAATAAATTTCCTCATTGTTAGGGGTTGAATTGTCTCTTCCTCAAATTTCTATGTTGAAGTCCTCATCTGCAGTACCTCAGAATGTGATGTTATTTGGGAATAGGGGTGCTGCAGATGTAATGAGATAGGATGAAGTCATACCGGAGTAATATTACAGGCTGATAATGTTGTGTCCCCCCAACATTCATGTCATGAAGCCCTAACCCCGGTATTTCAGAATGGGACTGTATCTGGAGACAGGGGCTTTAAAGAGGTGATTACGTTAAAATGAAGTCATTAGACTGAGCCCTAATCCAATCTGATAGGTGTCCTTATAAGAAAATTTGAACCCACAGGGAGATATCAGGGATACATATGCACAGGGAAAAGCCATGTGAAGATGCAGAGAGAAAGTGGCTATGAGGAGTGAGGCCTCAGGAGAAGCCAAACTTGCTGACACCTTGAGCTTGGACCGCTAGCCTCCAGAGCTGTGAAAAAAGAAACTTCTGTGGTTGAAGTTGCCCAGTCTTTGGTATTTTGTTATGGCAGGCCTAGCAAACAAATACAGTTGTCCTCCTTTAACCTTGGCGAGGTATGTTCCAAGGCTCCCAGGGAATGCATGAAACCACAGATGGTACAGAACCCCATATATACCGTTTTTTCCTATACCTATATACCTGTGATAAAGTTTAATTTATAAATTAGGTACACTAAGAGATTAACAATAGTAAAAAAGAACAATTCTGTCAGCAGCACTACTCTTGCACTTTGGGGTCATTATTATGTAAAATAAGGGTTACCTGAACACAAACACTGCAATACACAACAATCGACCTGGTCACCAAGACAGCTGGATGAAGGGATGGTTACCATCCTGGGTGGGATAAAGTGGGGCGGCATGAGATTTAATTCTGCTACTCACATCAGTGTGCAATTTAACTTATAAATTGTTTATCTTTGGAATATTCCATTGAGCATTTTTGGACCACTGCTGACCACAGGTAACCAAAACCTCAGAAAGCAAACCATGGATAAGTGAGAGACTACTGTACAGGTTTGCTTGTTTGTTTGAACTTTTATTTGTAAATTTATGCAACCAGTTTCAGAATATAGAGATTATTCTGTAGTTCGCTTTTTTCAATCAACATTATACTTTTGAGATATGCTGATATTGGTGTATCTAGGTCTAGGTAATTTTTCTTACTGCTGCGTAGATTTCCATTCTACTAATATATTACAACTTAGTTTTTCAATTTTCCTTTTTTTAGTTGTTGTCAGGAACAACATGGCCATGATCATCTTTCTATGCGCAGTTGGGTTTCTTTAGGTTACAACTATAATTAAATTTTTTGGATCACAGAGCTAAAATACGCTTTATTTTTTAAAAAAGTTAATTTTTAATTGACAAAATTGTATATATTTATTGTGTATAACCTGATGTTTTGAAATATGTATATATTGTAAAATGGCTAAATCCAGCAAATTAACATACGCTTACAATTCACATAGGTTTTTTTTTTTTTTTTTTTTTTTTTCTGAGACAGTTTCACTCTTGTTTCCCAGGCTGGAGTCCAATGGCACAATCTCTGCCTCCCCGGTTCAAGCAATTCTCCTGCCTCAGCCTCCCGAGTAGCTGGGATTATAGGCACACACCACCACGCCCAGCTATTTTTTGTATTTTTAGTAGAGACGGGGTTTTGCCATGTTGGCCAGGTTGGTCTTGAACTCTTGACCTCAGGTGATCAACCTGCCTTGGCCTCCCAAAGTGCTGGGATTACAGGTGTGAGCCACTGCACCCAGCCCCATGTGCTTATTTTTTATGGGAAGAATACTTAAAATTTTTTCTCTTAATGGTTTTTAAAAAATACTACACATTGTTATTAACTATAGTCACCATGTACAATAGATCTCTTGAACTTATTTCTCCTAAGTGAAATTTTGTATCCTTTGACCAACATCTCCCCAACCTCTTAACTCCAGCCCCTGGTAGCCACCATTCCACTCTCTGCTTCTGTCAGTTCAACTTTTAAAATTTCACAAGTAAGTGAAATCACACAGTATTTGTCTTTCTGTGTCTGATTTATTTCACTTAATGTCCTCCAGGTTCATCCAAGTTGTTGCAAAGGACAGGATTTCCTTCTTTTTAAAGGCTGAAAGGTACAAGTTGAATATCCCTTATCTGAAATGTTTGTGACCACAGATATTTTGGATTTCAATTTTTGGGGGTTTTGGGACATTTGCATTATACTCACTGGTTGAGCATTCCTAATCTGAAATGCAAACTATTCCAGTGAACATTTCCTTTGAGCATCATGCCAGCCCTCCAAGTTTTTAATTTTGGAGCATTTTAGATTTCTGAATTAGAGATGCTTAATCTGTATGACATTGTGTGTATGAACCTCATTTTCTTTGTCTGTTCATCCATCGATGGACACTTAGGTTAACTCCATATCTTGGCTATTGGGACTAGTGCTGCAGTAAACATGCGAGTGCAGATATTTCTTTGACACGCTAATTTTGTTTCCTTAGGATATATACCCAGAAGTGGGATTGCTAGATCATATGGTAGCTCAATTTTTAATTTGAGGAACCTCCCTATTGTTTTCCATAATGGCTATACTAATTGATATTTTCACCAACAGTGTGCAAAGGTTCCATTATCTCATTTTCTTGACAACACTTGTTATCTTTCGTCTTTTTGATAACAGACATTCTAACAGGTGTGAGGTGGTATCTCATCGTTAATACAGATTTTGATTCTGAGAAGTGGCCTGCTACGGTAATAGGTACCTAAAAAAGTGGAAGTGACTTTGGAACAGGATAAGACGACAGGATAGAATAGTTTTAAGGTGCAGACAAGAAAATGCCTAGATTGCATTGAAGAGATTGTTGGTGGAAATATGAACATTAAAGAGGCTTCTGGTGAGGCCTCAGATGGTAATAAGGAATGTGTTATTTGACACTGGCAGAAAAGCAATTCTTGTCATAAAGTGGCAAGGAACATGGCTGAATTGCATTCTGGTGTTCTGTGGAAGATAGAATCTGTGAGTGACTAACTCAAGTACTTAACTGAGGAGATTTCTAAGAAAAGTGTTGAAGATGTGACCTAGTTTCTCCTTACTGCTAGCAAAATGAAAGAGGAGAAAGACATATTGAAGAAGTAACTGTTAAGCAGAAAGGAACTAGAACTTAAAGATTTGGGAAATTCTCAGCTTGTCCATATGCAGAACATGAATGAGAAAGTGTATTCTGGAGAGAACACCAAAGTGTGGCCAGACGATGACTCCATAAAGAAATTATGGGTGTAATTCTTAGACAAAATCAGCTATTTCAAAAGAAGCCAGGGATAGAGATGGGGTTATACCAGCAGAAATACTGCCACCTTGGGGTAAAGAGGATGGAAACAGGACAAAATGCAGGAAGGTAAGACTTCTTAGATTCTACAGGACAAGACAATTTAGCAACCTGGCTGCAAATATGTATTAACCTCCAAGAAAAGGGAAAGTAACTCCAAAGGCAATTCACAGATCAGCAGAACATCTACTGCCACTGCCACCACTGGCCCAAAAGGTACAGATCAGGGAGATGAGGCTATTTCCCTCTCACTTTCAGGGGGTGGGGTCACCACTTCTGTCAGTGAGCCAAGATGCTACCGCCCAGTGCCCCAGGGACAGGGCTGCTGCCCCCAAGGGCAATACTGCCGCCTTAGTGGGTCCAGAGGCAGGGCCATCATCCCAGTGGGCCCTGGTACAGGGCATTGAGCCAAAGAATATTATTCGGAAGTCTTAAGAATCTAAAAGAATTTGCTTTGCTAAGTTTTGGACTTGCTTGGGACCTGTGACCCCTTTCTTCTGATTTCTCCCTTTTGGAATAGAAAGGTCTATCCTGTGCCTGTTCTACCATTGTATTTTGCAAGCAGGCAACTTCTCTGGTTTTGTAAGTTCACAGCTAGAGAAGAATTTTGCCTCAGGATGAATTGTACCTCAATTCATGAAATGAAATGATAGATGAAATGTATCATGTAGATGATATTTGGATTATATTTGGGACTTAGAGTTGATATGGGAATGGGTTAAGAATTTTGGGCTGTTGGTAGGCCGGGAGTGATGGCTCATGCCTGTAATCCTAGCACTTTGGGAAGCCAAGGTGGGTGGATCCCTTGAGGTCAGGAGTTCAAGACCAGCCCGGCCAACATGGTGAAACCCTGTCTCTACTAAAGATACAAAAATTAGCTGGGCATGGTGGTAGGGTGCCTGTAATCCCATCTACTCGGGAGGCTGAGGCAGGAGAATTGCTTGAAGCTGGGAGGCTGAGGTTGCAGTGAGCCAAGATTGCACCATTGCACTCCAGCCTCGGCAACAGAGTAAGACTCTGTCTCAAAAAAAAAAAAAAAAAAAAAAAAAAAGGAAAAAAAGAAAAAAAAGAATTTTGGGCTGTTGGAATGGGTGAATGTATTTTGTGCATTAGTAGGAGTTGAATTTTGGGGGTCAAGAGGGCACATTGTTACAGGCTGAATTATGTCTCCTCCAAAATTCATCTCTTGAAGCCTTAACCCCTCATACCTCAGAATGTGGCTGTATTTGGGAATAGGACTTATAAAAGAGATAATTAAGTTAAAATGAGGCTATTAGGCCTTTATCCAATGTGACTGGTGTCCTTAGGAGAAGAGGAAATTTAGACACACAGGGAGACAGTTACCATGAATGCGCACAAAGAGAAAAGGCTATGTGAGGTCACGGCAAGCGATGCCTATCAGCAAACCGAGGAGAAAGGCTGCAGGAGAAACAAAACCCCTCGGTATCTCCATCTTGGACTTCTAGCCTCTAGAACTATGAGAAAAATACATTTTTATTGTTTGTGCCACCTAGTCTTTGGTCTTTTGTTATGGCAGCTCCAGGAAATGAATGCACTGGGCTGTTATTTGGCACTAACTGCCCGCTAATAAATACCACAGAAATCACCTATATGCCACTCATACAGCACTCCCAAAATAATAAGCTCCAAAATGAATCAGAATGAGATGATTTTGAGGAAGAAATAACATGAAAAGGAAAACACATTAAGGCAGAATACGATGATCAAAGAATACCTGAATCTAAGGGAAATGTAGAAGAGCAATCTATGAAAAGAAACAGTGAAGAAAGAGAGAAAGGTTCATTTGGATCATCAGCTGTCATATGACTTTGAAACGTGAATAGAGGAGATTAAACATATTCATTTGATAGCTGGAGGGTATAAGAAGAATATTACATGTGAAAAGTGCTAACTAAGAAGTTTACAATAAGTTCAGAAATAAGAATCACTGAACAGAAATATGCCTTCAATTTTTACAAACTCACAAAGTTTCTAGGAAAAATTATTATTTCTTTATATTTTATAGTTATTACAGAATTAAGTTGTAATATTTTTTAAAAAGAGGATGCAGAGACCGGGCACGGTGGCTCACGCCTGTAATCCCAGCACTTTGGGAGGCCGAGGTGGGCGGATCATGAGGTCAGGAGATCGAGACCATCCTGGCTAACATGGTGAAACCCCGTCTCTACTAAAAATACAAAAAATGAGCTGGGTGTGGTGGCGGGCACCTGTAGTCCCAGCTACTTGGGAGTCTGAGGCAGGAGAGTCGCTTGAACCCCAGAGGCGGATCTTGCGGTGAGCCGAGATCGCGCCACTGCACTCCAGCCTGGGTGACAGAGCGAGACTCTGCCTCAAAAAACAAAAAACAAACAAACAAAAAAAAGAGAATGCTTAGTGAGATGTCTGTTATATTTCTGCATTTTCTTTTTTTTTTTTGACATTTTATATTCATGTATTAGAAGAATTGATATTGTAAAAATGTTTGTACAATACAAAGTGATCTACAGATTCAATTCAATCACTATCAAAATTCTCTCTTTTTTTTTTTTTTTTTTTTTTTTTGAGACAGAGTCTTGCTCTGTCGCCCAGGCTGGAGTGCAGTGGCGCGATCTCGGCTCACTACGACCTCCGCCTCCCAGGTTCAAGTGAGTCTCCTGCCTCAGACTCCAGAGTAGCTGGGACTACAGGTGCCCGCCACCACACCTGGCTAATTTTTTGTATTTTTAGTAGAGACGGGGTTTCATCGTATTAGCCAGGATGGTCTCGATCTCCTGACCTCGTGATCCACCCACCTCAGCCTCCCAAAGTGCTGGGATTACAGGCATGAGCCACCGCGCCTGGCCATCACTAGGCATTCTTATAGCTGAGATTCTTCTCTGCCAGTGATATATGTCATATGCTGAGCATATTAACACAATAAATTCATCAGGCAAGAAAGAAAAAAAAGACTTTTTTTTTTTAAAAAAAAAAAATAAGGGATCACATCAGCACACTTCACTTGAATATTGGTGATATGGTTTGGATCTATGACTCCACCAAATCTCATGTTGAATTGTAATCCACAATGTTGGAGGTGGGGCCTTAGTGTGGGGTGATTGGGTCATAGGGGTGGTTTCTCATAAATGGTTTAGCACCATCCGTCTTGGTACTATTCTCATGAAAGTGAATTCGTTCTCATGAGATCTGGCCATTTAAAAGTGTGCAGCACCTCCCTCCTCACTCTCTCTTGTTCCCGCTTTGGCCAAGTGAAGCGTCTGCTTCCCCTTCCCCTGTGATTTTCTGAGGCCTTCCCAGAAGCCCAGCAGATGCCAGCATCATGCTTCCCAGGCAGCCTGTGGAATCATGAGCCAATTAAACCTCTTTTCTTTATAAATTACCCAGTTTCAGGTATTTTTTTATAGCAATATGAAAATGGACTAATACAATTGCTATGTTCCACACACCTACCTGCAGAGGCACATCGGGATCCATAGTAAATTGGGCAATTTTGTCAGCCCAGGGCAATAATTTCTTAGTTTTGTGGTCCACATAATAATCAAAGATTGTTCCCTGGGATGGAAATTTCACTGCTTTCATCTCTTTCTGCCACCACCGACTGAAGTCAGCTTGATAATCAGAAATCTAAGGAGAACAAGAAAAATCCTTATTACAGACTCAAAGTAATTAAAACTGTAAAAAAAGAAACAAATTATGAGTAACAATATCACAGGGGTAGAAACCTAAAATTACCATAAACCCATCAAGCACAAATTTTGTGAAATAATTAACTTAAAAAGCAAGGTAAAGTTAGGTGAACACCAGATTACCTGTTGGTTATTCAATCTAATGACAATGTATTATGCAAATTCCTATGCTAGGTAGTCACTGTTGTAACAGTGGTGTTCACTTCTACCAGTGTTCACATCAATTTATGGGAAAATGGGAAAAATAAGAATGGAGTACTTTTTAAAAGTTAATGACATTATTTGATTTAAATACTGTCCTTTGTTCTGAGCTTATAGCTTCCCAGTGATAAAATGAAGATTTTAATGATAAAATGATAAAATTTTAAGATAAAATGAATATTTCAATGATAAAATATTTTGACCTTATAAAATTATGGTGATAAATAGTTATTTTTATAAATGCTCTTGCTTAGAAAAGTAAACAACTGGCAACTCTATACCATTCCTACACATCATTATTGAAACTCTATTGATCTCTGGAATTCTAAATCTGGGAATCCCTGCCATGAGAGATGGAGGAAGGGAGAAACGCATGGACTTGGTTTCCTACCAGACCAAATCTAAGGGGTCCAGCTGAAAAGTGCATAGGGATCAACTTTCAGCCTCCAGAGAGATTTATATTGGCAAGGAACAGGCTCTCTTTACTGGGAGGTGCTTGTTTTAATATGAGTATAGATATAAGACATTTACTGCTAGCTTAGGGTTGGAAAATAAAGAAAAGGACAACTGTGGCAACAACTAGAAAAACCCTTCTATATCCACAGGATGGCCTGGCCCAGTGATGCCCAAGTCCACAGGATGACCTGGCCCAGTGATGCCCAAGTCCACAGGATGACCTGGCCCAGTGATGCCCAAGTCCACAGGATGACCTGGCCCAGTGATGCCCAAGTCCACAGGATGACCTGGCCCAGTGATGCCCAAGTCCACAGGATGACCTGGCCCAGTGATGCCCAAGTCCACAGGATGACCTGGCCCAGTGATGCCCATGTCTACAGGATGACCTGCCCCAGTGATGCCCATGTCCACAGGATGATCTGGCCCAGTGACTCCTATATCCATAGGATGATCTGGCCCAGTGACTCCTATATCCATAGGATAATCTGGCCCAGTGACTCCTATATCCCTAGGATGATCTGGCCCAGTCACTGCCATATCCACATGATGACCTGGTCCAGTGATACCTCTATGCATCCACAGGATGACCTGGACCAGTGACTCCTATATTCATAGGATGACCTGGCCCAGTGACTCCTATATTCATAGGATGACCTGGCTCAGTACCTCTTATATCCACAGGAGACCTGGCCCAGTGACTCCTATATCCATAGCATGACCTGACAGAGTGAGTTTGATGAACTCTTAAAAATATGGTGTGTGTCTACTGCTTTCAGCAATCTCATTTTTATCTATGACTTCAACTGTGATTTTTCCCCAGAGAAGTTTTTAAACCTGCTTTTACTTTGATGTCCCTATGTCATTGGATTATGGCCTATAAACTGGGCAGAGGGGGGTGATCCGTGTTTGCAGGGAGAGCTTGCCCCACAATCTTCCAAACCAGCTGAGAGCATCCTTCTACCACCCCATGCATGAGTTATGACTTTAGGTTCATTTAAATTATTTTCAGATTGGTGGTAGAAGATATTTCTTCACCCTGCAAAAGTTGGTCTTGAGCCAGGACAGTTCAGATGATATTACTTATCTGGCACCATTCTCTGTAGGCAGACTACATTTAACTTTTACTTTATATCAAACTTTGCTTCACCTAACCACTACATAGGCAAAATGATTTTGGTGACAAATCTTTCATTCATTAATTCATTCAACTAAAATGCATCTGTTCTAAAGTAGAAAAGAAAACCAACAGAGTCTCTCCTCTCACAGAGTTTATGGGGAAGATAGAGGAGAGGAACAAGAAGATGTGTCGTCCAGCTGAGGCTAAGCCAACAAACGCAGAAATCAACAGTTGCCTTGAAAGTAAAGTTTGCTATAAGTGAGAGTAACAGAGGCAACCTATTTTAATTGGATGTTCAGGGAAGGCATCTTTAAGTGCCATTTAAGGAAGAGTCCAGCATGTACAAAGTTCCTGTGGTATGAAAGAACTTGGTGTGCTCAAGAAACTGGACCCCGTAGCTGGGGATGGGGGAGTGGGGGAGTAGGGGAGGGAGTGGCAGAGGAAGAAATAGGGAGAGCTAAGCAGGGCTAGATTCAGAGGCCTTGTAAATAGAATTAAAATTTGAAATGTTATCTTAAAGGCAATAAGGAGCCATTCAAGTGTTTTCAACTCTGGAGTATATCATATGATTTCATGTGCATTTCAAAAAATCACCCTGACTGCTGAGTGGATGATGAATTATCAGAACAAAGGTAGAAATAGAAAGCCCAGTAAGGAGGCTACTTCAGAAGCCAAGTGAGAAATGACGGCAGTTTATGGGAGTTCAGATAAAGTTGATTTGAAACTTGTTTTGGAGGTTGGCTGCAATGACTTAAGAACACAGGTCCTAAGTCAGTCAGCTGCTGTTTGAACCTGGCTTAGACATGGGTTAGCTTTGTGCCTGGAAGCAATTAATATACCTTTCTAAGCTTCAGTTTCTTATTTGTAAAAGAATAGTTGTACCAATCCATGTAGGGTTTTATAGTTTTTGAAGAGTAAATGAGGTACCCTATGAAAAGCTCTAAGCACATTCCCTGACACATATTAGACACTCAATTTGTTAAGCTACCAAGTGGCTGTCCTGAGAACATTTCTTGTGTCTGTTTCACGCATATTGCCAAACTCACAGCCTCTCTTTTAAATGGTCTGTAGTTAGAGCCCTTTTGAAAATTTTAAGCTACTATTGCTGCTCATGTTGACTATTAATTAGGGAAAGGAAGGTGCCAGTGATATCTAGCTTCTAGCTTATATAACTAGGGGGGAAGTCTGATACATTTGGAAATTGGAAAGATTAAGAGGGTCAGCTGGGAGGGAGGTGAGAGGTTATGAGTAGGACGGGGAAGATGTCCGCTATCAACATCCCACCTGATTTTACAGTCCCAGAAAGGGAGAAAAGGGTAAATATTGAAAGAAATACCTGGTAGAGGAGGAGGGTTGCCTTCTGTCTGCACGTGGCCTCCATAAACAAGGAACCCATACCTGTTGTAAACCGTGCCTCTGAGAAAGCCACATGAAGTCCCTGACATGAATACTTGACTCTCACTTACACAGTGAGAGTCTGCTAATCTTTAGAAAGCACTTGGAAATTACAGAAGGAATCTGGCTTCTGAGAATGGCTGAAATAAGATCTAGGAGGTCAAGTGAATTCCAAATATACTATTATAATAATGGCATGAGTTATGGTAACCTGGTGGCGAGATGTGGAACTGGCCAACAGATTACATCAACCATTTATTTTCTGATCTACAGTGGACAAACCAACAGAAATATAGGTCACTCTTGGCTGTGATGCGTTTCAGTGTAAATGCCCCCACTTACATCTGGAAAGAACAAGGAAGCCTGGAAAATGTGTGCTATCTATTTTTAATGTAAAAACTCAGGGGTACCCATAGAAGCACTATGACCCATGAGAGGCCCTGAGGTACCGTGGCTTTTGGAGAAAGACACACTCGGGTGGGAATCCTGATGTTGCCATTTCCCATCAGTGTGACTTTGGGCAAGTTACTTTGCCCCTCTGAGCTTTACTTTATTTGTGCAATGAGGATACCTTGAAGAATCATTGTAAAGATCACATGAGAAAAATTACACATAGAGGTGCATGGTGGCAATTAGATCTGCAAATTTCTAAAGTTGAATAATTCCCACTTTGCACTTTGGTAAGCCTAAGCAGTTCATGGGATCTGCGTGCTGGTGCAAATGTTTGTCTCAAGTGTTTCCCCATAGGAAATCAGAAGCCACAAAAGGGTTATGCAAGCAATCTGTACAGGCATGAATATTTCACTTTCAGCTAAAAAAAAGACCAGTGAAAAAGGAATTGGCCCAGGGTTGACTATGGTTCACAAATGACTATCCTGGGAATAGTGTGTGAGACTGGTTAGAAGTAAGAGGGACTGGAGAGAGGGAGACCAATTTGAAGATTATCAAATGCTACATAACCGAATTGTGACCCCCCTCCCACATCCCACCCCCAAATCCATATTTTGAAGCCCTACCCCCCAGTGTGATGATATTTGGTGGTGGGGCCTTGGGACATAATTAGATTTAGATGATGTCATGAATATAGGGTCCTCATGATGGGATTAGTATCCTCATTAAAAGAGAAACCAGTATCTTTCTCTCTCTGTCACATGGGGACACAGTGGGAAAGTGGCGGTCTGAAAGGTGGGAAGAGAGTCCTTGCTGGAACTCAACCATGCTGACACCATAATCTTGGACTTTTAGTCCCCAGAACTGTGAGAAATAAATTTCTATTGCTTAAGCCACCCAATTTGTGGTATTTTGTTATGGCAATCTGAGCTACTAAGACACTACGATAGCCAGGGCAATCTAAAGATGCTTTGCTCCTGAATTTAGGCTGCAGGGATGGAGAAGAGGGAATAGGGTTGGCAGCTATTTCACAGGTGAAAGTGAAAGGGTCTGAGATCACAGGACACAGAAATCAGGAAGAGTGATGTCTCCCACATTTTTAACTGGAGCTACTGGGAAGAATGTAGCACTGAGCAAAAGAAAAGAAGGAAGAGCAGGGGCAAGTTGGAGTATGGGGCAGAGGAGGAGATCTGTCTCAGGCACACTGAGTGGGGCTTCTTGTAGAACAGCATGCTGAAGGTGAGGCCCCAGAGGGAGCCGGAAACACAGAATTTTCAGTTCAGAAGACACAGCCAGGCTGGAGGGTATGGATTTAGCATTGTCACCTGGGGTTAGAACCATCAGGGATGGGACTACCCAGAGAATGCATAGACTTAGGAGAGAACAGGGCAAGTAGTATAGATCTATAACATAACAAAAAGGTGTGGATCCCATATTTTAACCTCCCCATGACCCTGTCCCACACAAAACTGGTCCTGTAAACTATTTCTAAACATACCTGATCTTGTAGCAGGGTGCCTCCAAAAGCCCAGATACAAGCAAATACAAAATAGACTTCATAAACTTCTTTTGGGCTGTCAGAAGGTACATTTTCAGGAGTCAGCAAGCACTCCAAAAGAACACATATAGTCTAAAGAAAAAGAAATAGTCAAATGAGGCAACACTTTTTTTAAATAGTGGAGTAAGTTCAAGGAATATTTTTACAACTCCCCTTTATCCTTAAGAGAGTACACAGTTTTTCCCAGCTGTGATTTGCTACATTGGGAGAGACAAAAATTACCACCTTGGGTGTCTAAGTTAACAGTAGAAAACTTGTCACTTTCAACCAAAATGATCTAGGTAATAACAAACTATTTTTTAAAAATAAAATTTTAAACAATCCAGTTAATAATCAGTATACAGACCAAAATCACATATAAGCAAAAAAAAAGGGTACATATTCACTTTTTTATAAATAGGAAATCATTTTCTAAATAGTATTCTATAATCCACTTCCTTGATTAAAAACTGAAGACATCTTTCCTTATCAATAAGTGTTACTCTACACCATCACTGGAATGGATGCAGAGGATTCCATTGGATGAACAGGCATTTATTTTACTATTTCCTTCTTGTTGGATATTTAGATAAACCACTTTCGGTAAGTGCTTTGGCAGCCATTTTCCCACCTGTTGTCATAAATTTAGAATGTCAGACTGGCAGCTTAAGCCTGTGGCAGTTTTTTGGACACCAAACTAAATTTAACCTTGAAAGAAATGCTGTTCAGGAACTCAGGAACGTGTTCTTCATACCCTCCAGGTGAAATGGCAACATGCTGGGCGGTCCTAATGTACCTGGCCCATGCTTAGGGCAGTTGCGTCAGCAATGAGGGGAATGCGGCTGCTGCAGAGGCCTTCACCATATGAAATAATAACCAGTAATGAACAGGTTTTCGGACTAGTTCTCTAAAGCACAGAAAGTTCTCATTAATTAGCACTGTTACAGATCCTAAAAACTCAAGAGACTCTTCCCCCAGTTTTTGCAGGCAATGATAGATTTTCATCTCTATTATACACACAGCAACGCAAGCGATCACAGATGAGGTCAGCACTGTGTGTGCCTTTCCTTCCTTGCCACAGAGGATGGGGAAATACTTTTCATTTAAATTGTTGAGCACCTATTATATTCTTTAATCTTCTGTCTTGATTTCTATTATTTCACGTTGTGCCACATTTGCCAATTTGAAATAAACTTTTAATAGAATAAAACTCACCAAGTTGCTATTAAGAAAAATAGTGTAAAACTCTGAGGCTTTGTTATTTTTTAGTAGAAGCCATGTTGTTCTAAGGAACTGTTGAAATCAAAACAAAAAAGACTGAACGGTCTCAAAGTGACACTATCTGCTGAGATGAACACACAAATAAGGCCATACGTTTCTTCTATTTTCTCCCACAGTACTTGAAATACATTTTGAATTCTGTGTCAGCACTTAACATACTTTAATGCGTAATCTGAAAGAGTTAATAAACCTTACCAAACTTAAAGAGGCGTCATATATCGGAAAACAGAGTGCATTAATTTCTCAAGATAGCCATTTCAGGTCACTATCTTCTTATACTCATTTTTGTCTCAAATTTCCATACTTATTAATAACCACAGAAGAGAAATTGCTCTACAAAACAGCAGCTTAAAAGGAGCTAAAAATTAAATGCCATTTCCGAATACAACAAAAGAAAGAAGTAGAACAGAAATCATATTAATTCCTACTGACCTATTTTCACACTACTCTTGAATGGAAAAGTTCACACCACAGAGAATCACACAAATACACAAGTCAACTTGAGAAAGAACACGATAATGCTTTTTTGCAAGTATTACACCAGAGGAAGTCTAATTAGGCTAACTACATAATTAATTCATAATGAATAAATTCAGACCTGCTTTTGGAAATAAATTATACCTCAGATAATTACTGTTGAAGACTATCGTTTATTTAATTGGTGTGCGAATTATCCAAAAACCTGAACTTTCTCTTCTTATTATGCTTGTGACTATTTCTAATTTTGTGTCAAACAAATTTGGTAACACACTCACTTAATGGTAACAAAGTACTTAGAAAGCAATTTTGCTCCTGTAGGAATAAAAGGGTGTGTGGGGTTTCTAATTGTAAACCTTTTCGTGAAGTGTTTTACTTGTAAGGGCTGGGGATAGTTTTTCTTCATGCTGAGATTAAGATCACAGCCTTCATTTCTGTGTGCTGTGAATTATTTTCATTGGCTTCCATAACAACATATCATGTGTACCCTTCACTCTTACCAGCTGTCTCAAGATGAAGATGAGAAAAAATATATCCCTGGGATATTACGAACTCTTCATCCAGACTGACACTCCTCCATGAATATTTTTGGGAGTGGGAGGTCTGTGAGTGGCGGCACCTAAGTGTTAGAATTTGGAGGCTTTCTCTTACTCATTGGCTGGCATCTTTAATTGCACAAATTTGTTTTATTAGAAAACATACGGAGCACCTTCTCTGGGCAAGTTACTTAGGAACCAGAAAAATAAATAAAGCTATTGCAACTTTGTTCTTCTAATTCTGTGCAAAGACACTGGAAACGAACACAACGATTCAACAAACACATATCTGGCACCTACTATGTGCTAAGAGCTATCTGGGGATATTAAAAAAAAAGTCAAGAAAACATGGTTTCAACCTTCTTTCACAAGATTGTGAAAAGAAGGAGAGCACAAACTTAAATGCTAACAGAATGTGATAGAGGTTTGCAAAAAGCTGCAGGGAACATGGGGGGTGGGGGTGGGGGCAAGAGGGTTGGAGCAATCTAGCAATTCCAGAAATCTTCTCATTTTCTTGGGCAAGCAAGAACTTCTGTTGTCTTGATCAACAAACTCTACCGCATCAGGACCGGAACGTTAAATGGCGTAACCGAAGACAAACCTGCACCAGGCTACTCTCAGGAATTGAAGTGATGGTTTTAAAGCTTGTTCTCAGTTTATCCAAGCATGTGGGGACGTATTTATCAAAAAGAATAGTCAAATTGGCCTTTTCTGATTGATGCCGCCTTCTGTCTATCCAACTGGCCACATACCTGAAAAGGAACACAGAAAAGCTTTTATTGAACACTAGGCTTGAAAAGCAGAATTTCACCAAGTCAAAAGCTTCCTCCTTCAACACAGCTTGGTGCAACACTTCAGGGACACGTTTAGTGAGTTCATTCTATTTTTCAAACTGCAAATATTTTAAAATGGCCCTTTAAAAACTTGTTTTAATGGCCATTTTACTTTAATGAAAAGACTGTAAAAGAAACTCCTAATAGCACTTAGAAGCCAAACATAATGGAATATAAGTAGACCATTACCGAGCATTTATGAGGAAGTGCACTATGTCATTTCCTGAAGGGCTGAAACTATTCCCATAGTGTAGGCCTTATTTATGAAAACAGCTTGCGATTTTTCTTGATTAATCTTGGCATCAATTATTTAGTAATGAGAAATCAGTTATGAATAAAAAGATGAAAATTCCATAGGGGCTATTTCAAAGTGCCTCCTTTTTCAATGGACTGAATGTAACTCCAATCTGATAGCTGCTAACGAGTTTCCAATAGGTGGTTCTGATATGGCGTTTCATGCTTGGGGGTGTGTGTGTGTGTAATCTGAAACATAAAATGTTATCAATTTGATACATTAAATATCCTTAATGTATTAGTAAAATAATACTTATCAGTAAAACAAAGCATGACTTAGTAGCACCTATAGTAGGCTATAGGGCAAAAATGTATGATGTTAAACTAAAAATAATCCCTCAGAAAGTTCTCATTAAGGATGAAGCAGGGGGAATAAATACGTTTAGCATCCAGCAGAGAAGCAGTATGACCACAGGTCAGTTTCAGCTACACCTTGCATTTTGAGCACAGGAGACATTAAGGCAAGATGATTATCTGACAAACGGCTCCTTTCACTTTTCGCAAGGCTTCACAATAGAGTTTATTAAATAGCCAGTTATGTTACACTCTGATGAAATTTATAAAATGTCAACTGTCAAAACTTTTTCAAGACCAAGAGAAATGGTTTTCAGCAGAAGTCCAATTGCGTAAGAGTAACCTGACAGAATGTCTCTGTGTGGTAGTGACAGTGGGAACCGCGGAACGATGGAAAGCAGGCATCAGTGCCTGGGGACAAAGGAATGAAGGCCACCCTCTCAACTACTGATTTTACCCCATATCAGCTGCCAGAGTGGAAAGTGGAATCTTTGTATCTAGAGCTTCTCAAGAAGAGGTGAAAGAGGATTGCTCAGGGAAAGGAAAGTCTAAAGTGAAACTGCCTGGATATGTAACTTGGTTCCACCGTTTTTTAAATGTGTTACCTTGGGCAAGTTACTTAACCTCTCTGTGCCTCAATTTTCTCCTCTGTAAATGGAGATGGTAATAATATGAACCTCCTGGGGTGGTTGTGAAGACTATGTAAGTTTGCATGTACAAAGTGCTTACATTAGCATCTGACAAATAAATTCTCAATAAATGTTACTCATTAGTACAGAGTTGGTGGCATTCAGAAACTCAGGTTTAGATCACTGCTCCATCTCCCTGTGTTTCTCCTAAAGGCAGTAGCGTCCTACTGGGCCCAAGAGTTGGCATCCTGGATTCTGATGGATATAACAAAACCCACACCCCACTTCCCAACAAAGTTTCTTCCAGGTTTCTGTGGGAGCAGAAAGCCATTGCAAGGATCACTAGGAGCAGTAACTTCAAAAATAGCCCAGAAGGAAGAAGTGGGCTCTGCACTTAGGGTGCAGGTAATAGCGACTTCATGGAGTCACATCAGCAGCAACTAAAGTCTCAGAGAAAATCTACTGATCCCACTAGCAAATGATGCTTTTGCACAAATTACTTCCACAAGTGAGAGGTGCTCCAGAAAAAAGTCAGTCCAACCAAACCAGGAGATGTGGTAAGAGCTGATTCTGCTTGAGAGAAAAAAAAAAAAGTCGGGGGGGTGTGGGTATCAGATAAATGACCTCTACTAGGGATCAATCACACCACATAGCATAGGACAGAGAGTAAAAATGGCTATGTTGCTGGGCAGTTTAAAAATGTATGTAGAAATTATTGCTAAACTTTCATAGCTTAGGAATAAAATACACATTAAAAGACAGTAAATTTACAAGGAGAAACTGTTACCTTCAGCAAACACTGAAGCTACAGAGCTGCATTTGTGTGCAATTCTTGGAACACTGCTTCATAAAAAAAGTTCCTTATGATTTTTAAAAGATGCGATAGGTGTGGAACATGAGTATTATTACATTACATACAATTGAAAATGGCATACTAAAATGGCATATTTTTTCCTTGCCCACAGAAAAGACCACCCACATTGGTGTCCCATCTCAGGAAATGGCTACATTGCAGTGCCCCAATGTATCATCTTAATGGCAATATGCAGGTCATTAACAGAGAATTTTGGCTTTCCAGAATTTGCAAATGAGTCCTCCTATCAGCAGCTCAGTCGTTCCTCCTTCCTGCAGAACTGCTCCAGGTTTACCAAGTGACGTCTACAACCGTGTGGTTTCTAAACTTTCTAGAGTAGCCAAAGTTCTCAGACCTCTGAAAACTTTTTATTTATTACTCAGTCCTCTGGGGTTGGATCCTGTTGTATAGGATAGAAGGAACTGAACAGACTATAAGTCTACCCTCAGAGCAAGCTTTAAGTTCTCTGTCATTCACCATGGCCTGGAAAAATGGCAGACATTAGCAGTACATGCTGACTAGCAGTGTATACCAATTATTTCTGAAGTTGCATGTTTGTAAGCATATACTGTATCCAAAGATGAGACGGTGGGATTGTAGGGACGGAAGACAATAAGCTCATGTGATATAGGTGAAAGTATTAGTGATACAAAGCCAGAAGAATATTTTAAGCTCAAGTAATAGAAGAAAGAGCATGATCTAAAGCTGTGGCTTCCAAGAGTCATCTAGCAGTATCTAGTCTTTTGTAATCAGACTTAGGGATGACGTGTCTTAATGTCTCCAATTTACTTTCATATATTTCAGCAAAAATTATTAAAGTAGAAAATGTGCCTCTATGCCAGAGAAAGAAAGAGAGAGAAAGTAAATGTAGTAAAATGGTTAGTGAATGAAGGACAAGCATCTCTGGCTGTGCATTGTACTACCTTTCCAACTTTTCTGCAGTTTTGAACTTTATTTCAAAGTTTTGACTCTGAAAAAAAACACTGGTGAAAACTAAGACGTAGGAGATTCGCTTGGAAAATTGGGTTAATAATTACGTCTATCTCAGAAGGTAACTGAGTATTAAATGAATTAATATGTATAAAGCTATCATTTTGTTAATATAATGACATTAAAGTAAGATGTTAAAGTCTCCAATAACTATGGAGAGGAAAAAAATACACTTTATCCTAAAATAGCCATTTCGTGACTTATTGAAAGTTTATTGCAATGGGAGGTGAAAATACAAAAATGCCTTCTAGAGATTTCCATTATTTTGGAAAATGACCTGGATGAATTATTTGGTCACACATATGAAAATTAACATCTACCCATTAATTCTGGATAAAACAAACAAACAAAAAACCCAAAAGTAAAATCTAATGGTGAAGACAGAGTTGTTTAACTCTCTTAGGAATATAAACTGGGTGTCTCTTTAGCCAATCCGTGACCTTTGATGTATTGCATGCAAGTCCTTCTTTAGGGATTTGGACCAAGCTTTTGTTAGCACAAATCTCCACAGGATAGGACTGAGATTGAATTATATATGCCTTGGGAGCTGTGAGGTTCACTACTGAAATCAGAGCACACCCAGGAGGGGTAACAGGTCTCATGAAGGAAATGAATGCCGCCATGCACTGTGGTGCCTGGGTTCTCTCTACAGAGGGAGTCAGGGCTGCTGGAGAGACTCCCTCATGTAGCTCTCAACAAATAGAAGCATCCCAGGAGCCAGAATCCTAGGTGTGGAAAGGAGTTATTATCCCAAGAAAAACACTCCATTTAAGACTTTTGAAAATCACTCCTTTCCCAAAACATATCCAATAAAGGCTTTGTCAAACGCAAAAGCCTGTGCATGACTCTACTACGCCGTAGAGGTAAGGAATGAGACTTTTAGCGAGCATGTCAGTACACACAGGAAAGGCAGCCTGGAGAAGTACATCAGTTAGACATCTGGCAGGAAACAGATGTCATCCCTAAATCAGGATAACAAGGGAAGGATCAATAAAAGGACTAGTCACACAAGTGTGGACAAGAAGTAGAGGAAGTGGAAGGGACAGTACCATGCCAAGAGGGTAATCACAAGGAATGGTTATTGCACCTATGCCTGGAGGGACAAGAGGATGAAGGACTGCCAGAACCTGGAAGGAAAGAGCCTTAATGGAGAGATATAAGAAGAGCTGTGACCTGCAGTCACAGAGGGACAGAACCATCCTGACATGACCCTGTTGGGAAGGAGAATAAACAGCCTGACCTCACTGTCCTTTCTCCCTCTCACTTCCTGCCAGGATTCTTCATTGGCCAAACCAACCAGAAGCCGGAAGGCAAGGAGCCCACTAATGTGGTGCGTACAGACCACAGAAGAGGGTGAGAAGGATGGAGAGTGTGTCCAGAGAGGTAAACACAAGATTTCTGACATAATGAAGCATGCCAGGCACAAGCATGGGTTCACTGGCAGAGCTCAGCGATTCCTACAGTTTGAAGTGCAAATGCTGGAGGTGACAAGTTACAACCAGGATGAACTGTAGAAAATGTAAGCATTTGAGGAGTAAGCAACTGGGCACCATAAAGTTGCTCTAAATCAAAGCATTACAACTGCTCATGTATGCATAGTATATATGCATGCAAACATACATAACCTAAGTGATTTCTTTTTATGTAAGTGTTCCATATAAGCTTTCATTGTTTATTAACTTATTCAACAAATATTTACTGAGTTCTTAACATCTTCAAGGTATGTGAACCAGGTAATGTCCAAGTAAAAATGACAAAGGCATTCTAGTGCTAACTTAATTATCTTTTAATTAGCCTAATTAATTAGCCTTAAATGTAATTGCTAATACCTTCAAGTGAGCATATAGATATTTAGAATTTTATACTAAGATTTTAAACAAGATCCAGGCACAATTTTAAAAAGCACTGATTAAAAACTGGGCAAAGAACTTACATGAACATTTTTCCAAAGAAGACATACAAACTGCCAATAAGCACATGAAAAGATGTTCAACATCATTAATCATCAGGGAAATGCATATTAAAATGAGATATCACATCATGCCCATTAGCATGGCTACTGTTAGAAAAAAGGAAAATAACAAGTGCCGGCACAGGTGTAGAGAGATTAGAAGCCTCGTACACTGTTGGTGGGAATATAAATGGGTAGCAGCTATGGAAAACAATGTGTCAGTTTCCCAAAAAATTAAAATTAGAATTAACATATGATCTAGAAATTCTTCTTCTGAGTTCTACCCAAAAGAATGGAAAGCAGGGTCTTGAAGAGATATTTGTACACCCATGTTTACAGCAGCATTATTCACAATAGCCAAAAGGTAGAAGAAACCCAAGTGTCCATTTATAGATGAATGGGTAAACAAAATATGGTATATACATATAATGGAGTATTATTCAGCCTTAAAAAAGGAAATACTGAAATATGCTGCTACGTGGATAAACTCTGAAGACATTATGCTAAGTGAAATAAACCTGTCACCAAAAGACAAACACTGTATGATTCCATTTATATGAGGTACCTAGAGTAGTCTAATTCAAGTCCTTTGTAGGGACATGGATGAAATTGGAAATCATCATTTTCAGTAAACTATTGCAAGGACAAAAAACCAAACACCGCATGTTCTCACTCATAGATGGGAATTGAACAATGAAAACACATGGACACAGCAAGCGGAACATCACACTCTGGGGACTGTTGTGGGGTGGGGGGAGGGGGGAGGAGATATTAGCATTAGGAGATATACCTAATGCTAAATGACGAGTTAATGGGTGCAGCACATGAGCATGGCACATGTATACATATCTAACTAACCTGCACATTATGCACATGTACCCTAAAACTTAAACTATAATAAAAAAAAAAAACAAAAAGAATGTAGAATGAAGGTTGCCAAGAGCTGGGAGGAGGGGAGAATGAGGTGTTATTGTTTAATGGATAAAGAGTTTCAGTTTGGGAAGATAAAAAACTTCCAGAGGTGGATGGTGGTGATGGCTGTGCAACAACATGAATGTGCTTAAGCAAAAATTATAAAAATGGTAAATGTTATGTTACATACAATTTACTACAATAAACCAAAAAGAAATACTCACAGATTCCAGCCCAGATCTTGCGGGTTCACATACAGAATACCAGCTCTGGAAACAGTGGCCGGGGTTGCGCTCCTTAAGTGATGTATCTCAAACAGAAGCCTCATGAAGGGAGTGAGGGCGATGCGCTCATTGCTGGCGAGGGTCAGCACCTGGAGTGAGCAGCACAGTGGTGCACAGAGGCACACTGTCACCCACGGGCAAAAGCAATGCTGCAAACATCCAGAAGCAACAAGTACTTTCCCCTACCAGAAGTATCACAGGCTGTGCGCTCATTGTCCTGAATCAGAAGTGCAGTCTGAATAAAGATCTAAGCTCACCCCTGAGATGACCTGACTGACCCTTGAGGAACAAACTCACCTAAATGGACTTGTGAATGCCAACATTTACACAATTGTAGCAATTTTATTGCTAAGCCAAATATAAGACATTTATTGTAAAAATTAATCACATGAAAGGATCTGAATACCATAAACTTTTCTTTAGAATCTGAAATACCACAATTATCAATTGTCCAAAGAAACTTATACAAGTATAAAGATCCCAAACCAGTATTTTATGATGAACAGTGTCTCAGTTGAGTAAGCAGTAATTACTGTTAATTTAAGGTGGTTACTAAATCTACTCTGGAATAATGATGATTACTGATTTCTCTCTGCTGACCCCAACAATAGACCCTGTGTTGCTTGAATGATATCTCACAGACCTGTACCATCATCACCTTTTGTTTTTGCTGGGAATGCTGAATTAACTGTGGCAAAAAAGCTTGGGAAAACACTTTAACTCAATCCATAGCCATAGGAACTAGTTAATTTCAATTATCATATGGCACAAACCCGTTCTTTCATTGTCTGAGTATTTATACTTAATCAAAGATGACAAGATATAATAATTTACGCCTACCTCTTAGAAAGTGGTAAGATGTGTAAACTAAATTCTTATATCTGTATCTAACTCTCAGTAAAGGTGGCTGAATTCAAAGAAACAGAGAACATATTCCTTGAAATTCTTTAATGGCGAAATTAAGAAAATTATCAGGAAAGCAACACTTATCAAAATAATAATTACATAACGAATCCCAGGGTAATGAGCAAAAACTAGTATTAACATCGACAAGTGAATGGAACTCTTAATACACTCAGGATGTTATATTTAAGGTTTAGAACTGAAGTTTATTCACCTTGTTATCATCCATTACAGTATTGAGTGATTCAATCCACATGGGGTCAATATCTCCATCCAGGACTATCCATTTTGGTCCATCATGCTTAAGATTTGCTTGTTCTCGCAGAATGGATGAGAAGAGACCTATAAAATAAGAGTAAACAATCCTAATATATAATGTAGTTGAGTGCTGTTTATTTCTACAATAGACTGGTATTATTCATCTTGGAAGCTCTTTTATTAACTAAATAAAAACAATTTTGCTGCTTCTGGTGGGCAATGTGTAACACCTTTTGAGCTACACATGGGTTCCAGATCCAGCTCTATTATTTACCAATGTGTAAGCTTCACCTCACTGAGAAGGACCCTTAACTTCCATGACTGAGCTTCCCATATGCCAAACAGAGATAACAAAAACCTTCCTTCATGAACAGTTGTGGGGATTTATGGAAGGTAACGTACATAAAACTCAAAGCTTACATCAACTGAAGACATGACCCTTCTTCATACACATATGTTCAGTATCTATTTTAGATCAAATATTTGTTTATTTCACCTTTCTCCATTTTTCTATAACAATTTTCAAGGGCATAATTCTGAAGCTAAAGCATTCAGAAGCACTATACATTTCTTACAGAAATGTGTTCACTGGGATACTAACTCATCATTACTTAACAAGATGTATAGGCAAAAACATTTTAAATCTACAGTCCTTTTTCCCATTACTACATATCTAAGCATTGTGTATTTGATGTGACATATTTAACAGTTGCAAATTTTTCAAGCTCTAGTAAATCTAATAGCATTGTGAGCAAAACTGTTTTGATGCATATATCTAGAATGTTTCTTCTGTGAAGTATTTTGTGCCAAAACTGACAGTATCTAATGGCACTTGCCACCACGATTCATATAGCAGCCAGCAAACTTTTCTAATAGTCACTGATGTGAACAGTTTCCACAGTTTTTCAGCCTAAACAGATACGATTCTCTCCCTGCCATAGTTCTTTACAAAAAGACAGAAGCCAGGCTGAGACAGTAAAAACTGTCCCACAGAAAAAGGAGTGTACACAAGACAAGAGGATAGAGAATGATGAAGGGTGTCCTGCTTTATTATTACTATTTTTAAAATTTCAACTTTTATTTTAGGTTCAGATGATACGCATGCAGGTTTGTTGCATGGGTATACTGTGTGACATTGAGGTTTGGGGTACAAAGGGTGCCGTCGTCCAGGTAGTAAGCATAGTAACCAACAGGTAGTTTTTCATCCCCTGCTCCTCTCCTTCCCTCCCACCTCTAGTAGGCCTCAGTGTCAATGGTTCCCATCTTTATGTCCACATGTACGCAATGTTTAGCTCCCACTTGTGAATAAGAACATGCAGTATTTGGCTTTCTGTTTCAGCATCAATTCACTTAGGATAATGGCCTCCAGCTACATCCATGTTGCTGAAAAAAACATGATGTTGTTCTTTTTTATGGCTACGTAGTATTCCATGGTGTATATGTACCATGTTTTCTTTAATCCACCATTAATGGGCACTTAGGTTGATTCCATGTCTTTGCTATTGTGAATAGTGCTGCAGTGAACATACAAGTGAATGTGTCTTTTTAGTAGAACAGTTTGTTTTCCTTTAGGTATATATCCAGTAATGGGATTGCTGGGTCAAATGGTAGTTCCGTTTTAAATTTTTTGAGAAATCTCCAAACTACTTTCCATAGTGACTAAACTTATTTACATTCCCACCAAGTCTATAAGTGGTTCCTTTTCTCCACAGCCTCACCATCATCATTTGACTTTTTCATAATAGTCTTTCTGACTGGTATGAGAGTCTATCTCATTGTGATTTTGATTTGTATTTCTACTTTAGATCTGCCATCAGGGAAGTCTTCTCTGATATGACGTTTGACCAGATGCTGAAATAAGATAAGGGAGCAAGTCATGCAGGCATCCAGAAGAGTGTTGCTGATGGCAGGAACATGAGGTGCTGAGGCCCCGTGATGGGAGCAAGTTCAAGAAATAGCAAAGAGGCCAGAATGAATGGATTATATTAAGTGGTGGGAAATGAAGTCAGGGATGGTGGGATTTGGGGACGGGGGCAGGGATCCAATCCCATAGAGCCTTATAAGCCATGGAAAAGGTTGGATTCTAAAGGTGATTGGAACCCACTAGAGATCAAAAGCAGAGAAGTAACATTTGAAGCCCCTCTGTCTGCTTTAGGTCAAATGAACTGCAGGGAAACCAGCAGGAGGAGATTACCCGCTGCTGTAGTACAGGCGAGACATGATGGCAGCTTCGACTAATGTGACATCTATGGAGAAGGCGAGAAGAACTGGAATTCACATACATTTTAAAGGCAAAGCCTATAGGATTTGCTGTGAGGTTGGATGGAGGGTGTGAGAGAGAAAGAGGCCTCAAGGATGATGCCAAGGTTAGCACATTTACTGTAACAGGAAATCTTCACAGATTGTCACAAAGGGATCTGTTTGCTTACAAATACTCTCAGGGCAGGAAACATGCCCTATTGACTTTTGTCCCTGGCACCTGGAATAATGTCCGCCTGAACTTCAGTGTCTCATATCAGGTACTTTATAGATGTTTCCTGAGGCATTCATGTTGACTTCACTCCTGATTTACAGGGAGCCCTGACATAATGGACGTGGGATAAAATACAACAGCTCTGAGTACAAATCTGCTGAATGCAAATCAAGTACTTATTCAAATCTAGTTTTAATTTATACATTATAAATGCTGTTGTGATCTGCTATATTTCCAATAATGCCAACACATAAACAGTAAGTCTGTGACTATGACTAAAATTGGCTTGTACTGAAAAACGGCTTTCTGGATAGGAAAAAAAAAAATTGAGCACTTCTAAAGGGGAAATACTACTTACCATCTTTCCATTCTCGGGTAGCATGATGTATGAAACCAAAGAGTTCATCTGTTGTCACAGCTTTAGGGTTTAAGTCATTCCAAACCGGCTTCTGTTTCATGTTAACATATGTTCGGTTCAGTGTTCTCAAAATCTGAGGGGAAGGAGGAAAGAGCCAAAAAAATTAATACTAACATAAGCCAAATGGAAAGTAAAAGATTTCTGAAGAGTTTTCCTTATTCATTATATGTTCCTAGACGCTGTGTGTGCTAAGATCGAGAAGGGGAAAAATGCACATATGTGCATTCCCATTACCATCTTGAAAAGCTTCATCTTACAAATACTCAGAAAGACAGAATCAGTTCACTTGACTCTTTGAACCATTTAGACTACAGGGAGTCACTTTCTCATTTGAGATTTTTAATCATGTGTGCAAAGTGGAGGACCATACATAAATAAGCATTTATGTTGATTACAAAATCTACCCTGCCTGAATCAGCAAGATTGGTTTTTCTCAAAATGTAGCCTACACCAGAATTGTTTGGAGGGTATTAAAATACAGATTGCTGAGCCCAGTCCCAGAGCTTCTATTTCAGTAGGTCTGAGGTGGGGCCAGTAACGTACAGTTCCAACAAGGGCCCAGCTGATGCCAATGATGCTAGTCTGGCCATGCTTTGAGACCTAGAGACTTAGGGCAGTCGTTCTCAAAAAAAGACTGTCTTGACTTGGGGGAAGAAGGGGGAAGGAGCTTCTGGACATCTAGTGGATAGACACCAGGGAGGTTGCTAAATATCTTTCAATGCACAGGATAGCCTCCTACAGCAGAGTTATCCAGTCCAGAATGTCAACAGTGCTGAGGTTGACAAACCCTAATCCTGATAATTGAGGAAAAGCCTTGATAATGAGAACTCACAGAACAGGTGCTCAGTGTATGTCTATTCAATTAATTAATACTTTAACTCAAATATCTGCCCTAACTCTCCCTTTTGCTCCTTCGAAAAGCTGTGGCTTTTGTCTTAGATATTTATCATGCTGACCTACTCACAGGGGTTTAGAAAAACTGATAAACAATTGGCAAACACTTTGAAATGATAAGATGCTAAAGAACGTCACCCTGAGCTGCAGTGTTCCAGGTATCTTGGGTTATGTACCTGTTGAGTAGAACAGAACTGGTGAAGACTAGAAGAAAGTAAATGCCTTAGGAATATTAAGCTTATATTTTTAGAAACCATTAATCTACTGGAAAGTATAGAATTTAACTTTATCCTTCCTTGAACTGTGGCCTACATCTGTAACTTACTCTAACAAAATAATTACAGGTCTATCAGTTATCTGCTTTAATATTTCATTTATTATATTTTTCACTAGAAAAATGTCTATACAGAGATTTTTTTTCTTACAGTTGTTCCACTTTGGGTTCTGATCTAAATACTGGCAAGTTCCATATACTGCCATCCTCTAAAATCTCATATGCTCAATCTGATTATTTTTAGCTGTTGGCTACCAAGTATGTTTATACCCAAGCATCCTGAATTAAAATGCATGCAGTTCTGCATATACCGTCTGCCAACCAAGAAAATAAGTATGTTGCCAGGACTGTCAGTAAGACCAAACAAAATCAAGCAGTGAACTAAAAATGGGGATAATAATACCCATAGTATATCATTGTTGTGCAGAGTAAATCATACATAATGCACCTAGCACAGCACATAATAGGTACCTCAAAAATGTGGGCTTTGCCACTTCCTTTTATTTTTAGGTTTTGTTTGGCCATATAGAGGGTTATACTTCTGAGGGAGTACTGAAGGAAAATATTTGGGTTTGTTTTTCTGAATGATATGGGGAGGAGAATCAAGGATGACTTGGAAAAGAAAATAGGTTTGATAAATGTGACTAGAGCCAATCCAGTCTTCCAGCCAGATATCTTATTCCACAGTCTCTTAATATGTTTATCTTTGATAAAAGAATCCAAGCATAAATGTATTGAAAGGTGCATAAGGTAGGATGGTGTATATCGAAATGCCTGCATCTGATACTGAACATCTCATGTGGAAAGTTCAATCTTCATGTTGGCTTGCTTTTCCTATGTGAATGCAGTGCTCTATTTGTTTCTTGTTCTCCCCCCGCTGACCCAATATAAAGGAAAAGAATGTCAATTGATCAAGAAGCAAGATTCCAGTCTCAGATTCTGACCCAAAATTATGGTGGGTTTCATGGAGGGGAATTCTTTTGAGTAGCATTGAAAATAGGCCAAACCACTATGACAACAAATGTTCTTTCCATAGTTGTAAGCTATTAGGCTATTTACTATACCTTACTCTTTCCTGTGCCTGCATTTCCAACCACAAAGACCGAGTGCCGCACAGCCAACAGTTCCTCAAGCTGGACAACCTGCAGAGCAAACAGCTGGTTGCTGGTTTCCTTTAATGAGTTGGTGACAAAAAGATAACCTACCATTTTTGCCCAATTCTTCTTTCCTTACACCCAAGCCAGCCCCCACTGACAACAGTATGTTCAGAGAAAGTTAAAATAGACCATAAGTGAAAAGTAGTTTTTCCCGGATCGCCCATGTAGACCACAAGGCTGAGACTAAAGCCAAAACATGATTTTATGCAGTACTCAGTATATGGCAGGGGTTACTTACAAAAATCATTAACTCTTCATGAGTTTTGAACAAACACTGTACATAGCCAATCACCATCTACAACTGAGTAATGATTCATATCCTACAAAATATCTAAAATGGATAATGTATATAGTGTTCAATATCCATGCATTCACTGAATTCAAATTGAATAATATGCACAAAGCTTTGATATGTCAGATAATATCTACCTAAGTTATTCTCATACGTGTTGTCATTCATCCCTCATTAAAAGCATGCACTAATGATTTTACTTCCAATGTTCTCTAAAAAGGAGGGAAGAACAAAGTAAATTTTTAGTGCTTGTCTCCAAGAACCAACAAGTTTTGTAACCTAATCAAAAGTATGCTTAAAGCCGTGACAATCATATCTACGTTTTCACCTTACAGAGTGGGGCTACTGAAATATTTACTTATGTTTACTTAATCCTGCCATATGAAAATGCTTGAAAGCACATATTAAGATCCTATTAAGGTTAGGGTACAAGTTAACATCTTGCTTTAGTATCAGTTAGCCACAATTATTTCCACTGACAAGCCCAACAGCTGCCATGAAGAGCAAATGCTCCTTTTACTTTGAGGATGAAGCTCTCTTCAGGCTGCAGGCGGAGCTCCAGGGTAGACTCCCTGACTATCTGTTCAAAGTGCAGCTTCCTCCTCCGGGGCACATCCAGGGCTGGAAACAGGTCACCGACCAGGCCCAGAAACACTGGGATGTCGTCAGTCACTATTTTAGGCATATTGAAATCCCTTAATGCTCTCATGAGTACCTAGAAAAAAAAAACATTTTATAAAAAAGCCAATACAAGGTCTAACAAACACCTAAAGAACTAAAGATGTTTGTTATTTTTAATCCTCATGTGTGAAGCATGAGATATTGGTACTGTTCTCCATTAAGATGGCATTCCATCAATAGGGAGGTTAAATGTTTAAAATTGATGTATCAGAACATGAGAAGGCTGAACTGATAACAATTGACAATCTTTAGAATAAGAACAGCAAGGAGGCCTTTTCCTTCCCTGCCAATGATCTTCAGAAACAGTCTAAGGGCCTTCTCTCTTGAATCCTCAAACTCCAGAATTTAAATTAATCAAGCCCATCCAATCATTTTATCCAAAGTACTCTGAGAATCTTAGAATGATAATCTCAAACATTTTCAGTTTTGTTGTTGTTGTTCTATCTTGGCTGTAAGCCAAAGATTTTAAAAGCAGTAACTCAAACGTCAGGATAACTTTTACAGAAAGAGCTAAGCATTCTAACAAAAATTTTAAAAAGCAAGAGAACAAATAAGTCAAAGAAAATCTTGACCTAATACTAAATTATGAGGAAATTAAGAGGAAAAGAAAGAAATATTGGCAAAGAAAAGTAGAAAAATAAGTAATAAATACCCCTCAATTTAAAAAAGGACACAGAGCAGATGAAGTGTTTTTTTTTTTTTTTTTTTTTTTTTTTGCTATTTCTCAAGTCATATTGCACATACACATGGTGATACATATTGATACGGTTTGGATTTGTGTCCCCACCCAAATCTCATGTCAAACTGGAGGAGAGCTTAGTGGGAGGTGATTGGATCATCAAGGGGGTGGATTTCCTCCTTGCTGTTCTCACGAGATCTGATGGTTTAAAAGTGTGTGGCACTTTCCCCTTCACTCTCTCTCTCTCCCTCCACCATGTGAAGAAGGTCTGTGCTTCCTGCTTGCCTTCCTCCATGATTGTCAGTTTCCTGAGTTCTCCCAGTCACGCTTCCTGTTAAGCCTGTGGAACTGTGAGTCAATTAAACCTCTTTATAAATTTCCCAGTCTCAGGAGTTCTTTGTAACAGTGTGAAAATTGACTGATAACATACATCCATTGCTCTGGCTACTTAAGGGAAAAATTCATGAAGTGTTGTTATCGTTTCTCTCCAGGAAGGAGAGCAGAACATTTCTCTAGTAGCTCTGACCAACCAATCAAGCATTTCATTGGTGTTAGGCACCCACCCTTCCTGTTTCATTCTGCATGCCCATCTTACATCCCATGAAATGGATGTTCTTTCTCCCATTATGTCTTCACTGACTTTCCAGGATTAATATCCCAACTCAATCAGATTTCTTGAATGTTCCTCAGAGGAAATCAAACAGTGATTACTGAATTATTTGATTATGACTGCCAAAATACTTTTTGTGGCTATTTCAAAACTACTTGTGAAATCACATTTTCTTTTCCAGATTCATATCTTTGTACTCAAAACCACTTGTGACCTCTTATAAGGAACGCCAATCCTCAAATTTCCTGCATTAACAACAGATGTTACGCTTTTTAAAAGTTGTGCTGTGCATGCCCCACCATCCAGGCATATACTTTCATGTCTGTGAAGCTGGCCAGCTACTCACTCAACAAAATCATATTAGCATTGCAGTACCTGATCTTCGGGTCTATTTTTATCTCCTCGTTTCAGAGATCCAGCCACAACCAAGACAGACTTAATAGCACGAAGTCCCCAATCGTAATGATCCTAAAATCAAAAAAGGTTTATTTTCTCAACAATTGTATGAGGGAAGAAGATTCTCATTCCAGAGATAAGAGCTGAAAGTTTTAAAAAAGGAGTTCAGATAGATACACACTTTAATGATTCAAAATACTATTTTCTTCTGCTCTTTGAAATTGTGAAAATCATATCCCTGTAGTGTCGTCCTGTTTCTTTCATCTTTTTTTTTTTTTTTTTGCCTCTGTCAGCAAGTCTCTTCTTTCCATAGCACTTAACTGCAGTATTTGCCTAAGGCTCCATCCACCTCCCTTGCTGTACTCTCTCAATAGACCTGCTAACTCAGTAGCTCAGCAAATTCCACATTTTCACCTCCAACCAAAAGCACATTTCTCCACCTGTGCTGGTTTCATCAAAAGCCCTGGTATTCTACTTCTCCCCAGACTTCGATCCCTAATGGCCCCAATTACTCCACCTCTTAATCAGACACTTCTGCCTAGATGCCAGCACATAATATAATAAAAACCATGTCATTAAGATTCAATTATCTTTTTTTGAGACTACAACATTATCCCTAATGAAGACTCCCCCCACAGGGTCTGAGCTGCTAGAGGATCTCAGAATATTACTTCTGAGATTGGATACAATTGCAACTCCATGCTCCCTGGGTCCAATTACATTTTTTCTTCTGGCTTTTTCTCATGATAAACTTATTTCCCATATATTCACTGTCTTCTTGGGGCTAGCACAATGCACGGCACAGGGTAGGTGCTCAGTAAAGGTATTCCTAACGAACTAACTGCTTACACGGGACTGGCCTTCTCTCTTTCGCCGTCCAGCTACAACCCACATAGTAACAACCTATCTCTCAAATGTCTCTCAGCTGTGTCTGTGGGAAAGACACTTTACCTCCCAGAGCCTCAGAATCATCATCTATAAAAAGGCAGATAAAAGCACCCACTTACTTTATAAGTGGTTGTAGGAGTAAAGTGAATTAATGTGAGTACAAAATTTTTTGTGGGCAGTGAAACAATACTACATTACAAATATCCCATTTACTCCATTAGTGGATAATAAAATCAATTTAGTAGGTCTCGACCATCATTTTTGTCTGTAATAAAATGGAACGAAATGAAAAACACCACGGTGTGATGCAAATAAGAGCAAAAAGTGGCTGAGTGTGGTGGCTCATGCCTGTCATCTCAGCACTTTGGGAGGCTGAGGCGGGCAGATTGCTTCAGCCCAGGAGTTCCAGACCAGCCTGGGCAACAGGGGGAAACCCCACCCCTGCAAAAAATACAAAAATTAGCTGGGCGTGATGGTGCACGCCTAGAGTCTCAGTTACTTAGGAGGCTGAGATGGAAAGATTGCTTGAGCCAGGGAGGTCGAGGCTGTGGTGAGCTATGATCACATTACTGTACTCCAGTCTGGGTAACAAAGTGAGGCTGCGTCTCAAAAAAAAAAAAAAAAAAAGTAAAAAGTGTTTGGTGCAATTTTTGGTTCAGTTGTACATATGTATATGCACTGAGTCGCAACAGAAGAAGTATTTTTTACTGTGGGTCATGGTAAAGATCATTTGAAAGCCACTGATGGAGTAGGCTGAGGCTTGAAGAGGAAAGGGAGGGGAAAGAACCAGAGGTTTTGTTGTTGTTGCTGTTGTTTTTTAAGTTCCGGGATACATGTGCAGAATGTGCACGTTTGTTACATAGGTATACACGTACCATGGTGGTTTGCTGTACCCATCAACCTGTTATCTACATTAGGTATTTCTCCTAATGCTATTCCTCCCCTAGCCCTCCACCCGCCGACAGGCTCCAGTGTGTGATGTTCCCCTCCTTGTGCCCATATGTTCTCACTGTTCAACTCCTACTTCTGAGTGAGAACATGTGGTGTTTGGTTTCCTGTTCCTGTATTAGTTTGCTGAGAATTATGGTTTCCATCCTCATCCATGTCCCTGCAAAGGACATGAACTCATCCTTTTTTATGGCTGCATAGTATTCCATGGTGTATATGTACCATATTTTCTTTATCCAGTCTATCATTGATGGGCATTTGGGTTGGTTCCAAGTCTTTGCTATTGTAAATAGTGCTGCAGTAAACATATGTGTGCATGTGTCTTTATAGCAGAATGATTTATAATCCTTTGGGTATATACCTAGAAAGGGGATTGCTGGGTCAAATGGTGTTTCTGAGAATAAGAACTTTGAGGGCAACAATGGGAGGTGGCTAAGTTATTGCAGTAACAATAAAAGGAGTGGATACAGAAGAAATTTTGGACCACAGATTTCAGAGGACTTGGTGCCTCTGCTAAACATTTAAACAATGCAAATTGCTAAAAGTATCTTCACCATTTTCATTATGTCATTCCATTGGTCAAAAATGTCTGCTGATTCTTTTCCCAAATCCATTTCTGTAGCACAGAAAGTTATCCTTGAATTGTGTTCCTAACCCAGCTCTTCTGTCCTGGCCATATTTCTTTTTGCTCATTTGTGACATTTCTGAGTTAGCAAATTCTTTCCTTCTTTGTTCTACCTGTACTCCCAACACCTTCCTCTTGTAATTGGCTACAGGTGTGTCCTAGACAGAATTAGAACTGAAGTCAAATCTTGCCCTTATCCCTTGTTAGCTATATGGACTTAGGACAGGTCGTTTTGCTCAGTTTTCTCATATGTAAAACAGGGCTAAAAAAATCAAATTTGTAAACTTCTTTTGACAGTTTTGTAACATAACACATAGTACCCATTCAATAAATATTGGTTCCTTTCTTCCTTGAAAACTCTGATAATCTTTTCATTCTCCATTGTCTCCCAATTTTTATGTCATGTAAACTGAATTACCTAAATTCTTCAAAGTCAGAAATCTGGGTGTTTGTTTCATTTGTTTGAATCTTACCCATTCAACATGGTCAGCAAAAAGCACATTATTAGTTATACTAGATGCTCACTAAATGTTTAAATATTACTACTGAAAATGGATATAGTTGAAACTCCACATTCACTGGGCTCTATTACATTTTTTCTTCTGACTTTTTACCATGATAAAATTAAAACAGGCTCATTAAAAAAAAGATTATAAGAATAAGGAAAAAAAATAAAAATACCCATAATCTTACTATCCAGAGACAACTGTTAAAAATTATGATTCCACACACCCAATGTAAATTCACGCTTACTAAAAGGACAACATAAATCACTCTCATATTCCATATTTTGCCCTAACAATGAGCAAGTTAAAATGAATACGTGGCAGTAAGGTAACTGTGTGGTTGCAACTGCAGGATTTTGATACTTTCATTTTGACTACAGAATAATGTCACCAGTAATTAATGAAATGTTATCAAAAGACCAAAAGTCGAAAATGACCATATGAATGAATTTTAAAATATTGATGCTGATATATATGTAATTTCTGTGGCTTATCAGCAACTTCAATAAATCTTCAAGAAGCTTATGATTGGAGAGTAGAGAGTATGTAAATTTGACCCATTTTAGAGACAAGTAAATTGTAGACTAAAAATTTAAAAGGACAAAAAACCAGTCAACCCTACCTTTAAATAAAGAATTACCAATAAATGAGAATAATTTTAACATTCCTTGAGATATTCTTCAGAAAATTAGCCTTATCTTACTCTTATGAACACTCCTGCCCTATCTTACTAGAAAATAATATTTTCACGAAGAAAGGGAGGCAACATAAAATTCCATTTATAATTACAAAATTGACAAAGTTAAAATCACACAGCTCATTGATTTAAAAAAGTATTAATACAAATAAAATATCAGAACTAAAATATCTCATATTTCAGAAAAAAATAAAATTATAAAATAAGGTTTTCAAAATTTATAGAAAATATAAAAATATTTCTAACATCAAATGAAATGGTAGTTTTAGTTTTTAAAGGAATCTCCATTTGACCCAGCAATTCCACTACTGGGTATCTGCCCAGAGGAAAAGTAGTCATTATATGAAAAAGACACTTGCACATGCCTATTTATAGAAGCACAATTTGCAATTGCAAAAATATAGCCTAGTCTAAATGTCCATCAGCCGATGAGCGGATAAAGAAAATATGGCATACATACACCATGGAATATTACTCAGTCATAAAAAGGCATGAAATAATGGCATTTGCAGCAACCTGGATGGAGGTGGAGACCATTATTCCAAGTGAAGTAACTCAGGAATGGAAAGCCAAATATCGTATGTTCTCACTTATAAGTGGGAGCTAAGCTATGAGGATGCAAAGGCATAAGAATGATATAATGGCCTACAGGGACTTGGGAGAAAAGGTGGGAGGTGGGTGAAGGATAAAAGACTACACACTGGGTACAGTGGACACTCCTCAGGTGCACCAAGATCTCAAAAATTACCACTAAAAAACTTATCCATGTAATCAAAAAACACCTGTTCCCCCAAACTATTGAATTTTTTTTAAGTACAAAAAATTTTTAATGTCTAATGTAATTTGAATGATAAATTACCTAAAATCCATACTTCAAAAGCTTTTTCAATGGTATGTAAAAACAAGAAAACGTAACAAATGATCCCTCACCTGCTTGGAGAGAAGCTCCTTGCAAAGCGTGTACAACGTAATGAACTTTCGGGCTAATGCACGCGCATCCACAAAACCTTCAGCAACTAACAAGATTTCACAGATTAGCTCAATGTCAGGGGCCACCATGGCACAGGGTCTAAAAAGTAAATATGAATTTTAGTTTTAAAATGTGACAAGGTGATAAGTACAAATTGCTGAAATCAAGTGATTATTTCGTACCAACATTTTAACCACTCCTAAGCAGATCATAATTATGTCTGTCAATCACAGCTAATAAGACCCTTCACTTCAACTAAAAACATGTCCACTCATTACTGGATATAAAAAATGACAGAAAGTCTGGAATGCCAGAAGCACAGGTGTAGGAGTTCAAAGAAAATCCATGAATACATTCTGTAAACTTCTGTTCTAAGCTGTCACTGCAGAAAGAGGAATAATGATGTTTTGAGCAAGTGGCAAGGCTTTACCTGTGGTTAACGGTGTGCTGGTTAATGTTTTCACAACCGGCTGTCTAGAAAATAGCATTTGCTTATTTCCATGGAATAAATCCTTCCACCATGGCTGATTCCGGGATACCAACACAATATCACTGAATGTGGAGCTGAGAAGTATACCACCATACAGACACAATAGACAGAAATAACCTCAAGAGCATAAATACCAGTAAAATAAATAATAATAAAGTGACCAGTTTGGGGTGTTTATTACCTTTGTTTTTAATACAACTTATTGAATCAAAAGTTGATATAATTTAGTTTTCATTAAACTAAAGAACCAACTCAGAACATTCATGAAAACTTAACCATCCGCTACTGAGAGCTTGTGCCAGCTACTGCCAGCACACCACTGCCTAGGACCAACTTGGATAGACTTTTAAAGCGGACATTTAGAAAAACATAGCTTCAAATCCCCTTTCTTTTGGAGAGGGACTTCCAAAAAGTCCCTCTCCAAAGACAATTGCTATTCACAACAACGTTTGAAAAAATTCCACTCAACTGAAGTCAAGTGCAAAGAAGAAGAAGAGTAAATAAATAAGCTCATTATTTTAGACTTCTTAAAGTATACATTCCAATAATACCTACCTACCTGTTTTTGTAAATATAATTGTATCTACTTCATGCATACCTAATTTTCATCCTTAACATCTAACCTTAAAGTATCTTTGGTTCTAGGTTATTCTATATCTCTTCTGCCTAAACTAACGCCATCTTTTTTCACACATTTATTACTCTTCACATGATACCAGAAGATGAAGAGTAAATGGAGAGAGCAAAGGCTAGCATATCTACATATTTTATATCTACATTAATATAGACAACTAATTTTTACTGAGCACTTCATGCCATATTGGGTGCTAAAATCTTTTTATGCACTCTCTCACTTAATCCCCACAACACTATGAGGTACCCACTCCTCTTATCTTCATTTAACAGAGGGGCAGACTGATGTTCCCAGAAGTTCAAGCACATGCTGTAGGCCTCATGGCTGGTGAGTGGTGGAATAAGAATACTCCAAAGGCACAAGCATATGGCCTCCGCACATGAGTAATGCTTTCATCACCCATTTAACAAGTTATTAAACATTCACAAGACAATTTCAAATTTCAAGACCCAAATGAAAGAAAGTATGAGATAAGTTGGGTCACAAATAGGATACTGGAAAGGCACACAGTTTTCAAACAAAGCTATTCTGTAGTTATTACATTGATTTCTAGAATGGTTATTCTCTATCTAGAATTTTTCAAGAAAGTTAGATATTATAAAAATGCTAGAGAAAGCTGTTATGAGGAAAGAAAAACATTCAATACGGATGTTAGCATAATTGATTAACTATTGGGGAAAATAATTGTTTAAACACTCATTTCATATTACCAACCAAAATAAGTTCTCATCAGATTAAATTTAATAAGTACAGTAATACTATAAACATTAGAAGAAAATACAAATAAAATATGGTTAAATATCCAGATGGATGGACAAGCAAACTTTAAGTTTGAAAGAATGGAAAGAGATCACACTAAAAACTGTAGAGGTTCTTAAGATTATATGTGAAGTGGAATATTATTTTAAAAGCATACTGAATAGTATTGAGCACACATATTGAGCACCCTAAATAAAACCCCAAAATAAAACTGATAATCCTCTAGCTTATCATTGAGGAAATAGGGAGAGAGAGAAGATACAAGTTACCCATGTATCAGGCATGGAATTCAAGACATCACTACAGATACTAAGGGAATATTGGCCAATGAATGTCTTCTTTTGAGAAGTGTCTGTTCATATCCTTTGCCCACTTTTTGCTGGGTTTTTTTTTTTTCCTTCTAAAATTAAGTTCCTTGTAGATTCTGGATATTAGACCTTTGTCAGATGGATAGATTGCAAAAATTTTCTCCCATTCTGTAGGTTGTCTGTTCACTCTGATGAGAGTTTCTTTTGCTGTGCAGACACATTTTAGTTTAATTAGATCCCATTTGTCAATTTTGGCTTTTGTTGCAATTGCTTTGCTGTTTTAGTCATGAAGTCTTTGTCCATGCCTCTGTCCTGAGTGGTATTGCCTAGGTTTTCTTCTAGGGCTTTTATGGTTTTAGGTTTTATGTTTAAGTCTTTAAGCCATCTTGAGTTAATTTTTGTGTAAGGTGTAACGAAGGAGTCCAGTTTGTTTTCTGCATATGGCTAGCCAGTTTTACCGGCACCGTTTATTAAATATGGAATCCTTTCTCCATTGCTTGTTTTTGTCAGGTTTGTCAAAGATCAGATGGTCGTAGATGTGTGGCATTATTTCTGAGGCCTCTGTTCTGTTCCATTGGTCTATACATCTGTTGTGGTACCAGTACCATGTTGTTTTAGATACTGTAGCCTTGTAGTATAGTTTGAAGTCAGGTAGTGTGATGCCTCCAGCTTTATTCTTTTTGCTTAGAATTGTCTTGGCTATATGGGCTCTTTATTGGGTCCATGTGAAATTTAAAGTAGTTTTTTCTAATTCTGTGAAGAAAGTCAATGGCAGCTTGAAGGGAATAGCATTGAACCTATGAATTACTTTGAACAGTATGGCCATTTTCATGATATTGATTTTTCCCATCCATGAGCATGGAATGTTTTTCTATTTGTGTCCTCTCTTATTTCCTTGGGCAGTGGTTTGTAGTTCTCCTTGAAGAGTTCCTTCACATCCCTTATAAGTTGTATTCCTAGGTATGTTATTCTCTTTGTAGCAATTGTGAATGAGAGTTCAAACTTATGAAAAAAAGTTCATCATCACTGGTCATTAGAGAAATGGAAATCAAAACCACAGTAAGATGCCATCTCACGCCAGTTAAAATGGCAATCATTAGAAAGTCAGGAAACAACAGATGCTGGTGAGAATGTGGAGAAATAGGAATGCTTTTACGCTGTTGGTGGGAGTGTGAATTAGTTCAACCATTGTGGAAGACAGTGTGGCAATTCCTCAAGGATCTAGAAACAGAAATACCATTTGACCCAGCAATCCCATTACTGGGCATATATCCAAGGGATTATAAATCATTCTACTATAAAGACGTATGCATGTGTATGTTTATTGCAGCACTATTTACAATAGCAAAGACTTGGAACCAACCCAAATGTTCATCAATGATAGACTGGATAAAGAAAATGTGGCACATATACCATGGAATACTATGCAGCCATAAAAAGGAATGAGTTCATGTCCTTTACGGGGACATGGATGAAGCTGGAAACCATCATTCTCAGCAAACTAACACAAGAACAGAAAACCAAACACCACATGTTCTTACTCGTAAGTGGGAGTTGAGCAATGAGAACACACGGACACAGGCGGCGGGGGGGAACATCACACACCAGGGCCTGTCAGGCAGTGGGGGGCAAGAGGAGGGAGATCATTAGGACAAATACCTAATGCATGCAGGGCTTAAAACCCAGATGATGGGTTGATGGGTGCAGCAAATGACCATTGCACATGTATACCTATGTAACAAACCTGCACATTCTGTACATGTATCCCAGAACTTAAAGTATAATAAAAATAAAACTTAAAAAATAATAATAAGGGAATATTATGAATGATATGGTTTGGCTCTGTGTCCCTACCCAAATCTCATGTTGAATTGTAGTTCATTGTTGTGGGAGGGACCTGGTGGAAGGTGACTGGATCATGAGAGCAGATTTTCCCCATTCTTCATGAATGGTGGTTTTCATGATGGTGAGTTCTCATGAGATACGATGTGTTGAAAGTGTGTGGCACTTCCCCACCTCGCGCATGTTCTCTCTCCTGCTCCACCTTGTAAGACATACTTGCTTCCCCTTAGCCTTCTGCCATCAGTGTAAGTTTCCTGAGGCCTCCTAGCCATGCTTCCTGTATAGCCTCTGGAACTTTGAGTCAATTAAACCTCTTTTCTTCATAAATTACCCATTCACAGGTAGTTACTTATAGCAATGTGAGAACGGACTAATACAATGAACCAGTGTGTGCCAATGGATTCAACTAGATAACACCAATAAGTTCCTTAAAAGATTTAAATTACCAAAATCAAATCATAAAAAAATTAAAAATCAGAAAAAGCGTGTATCTATTAAAGAAATTAAATTCATTATTAAAAAGAATCCAATAAAAATCTCTAGGTCCAAATGGCCTAACTGATTAATTCAAATACTTCAGGAGTAAATAATAGCAATTCTACACAAACTCTTAAGAAGATAGAGAAGAAAACACTTGCCAACTTATTTCATGATGTCAGCACTATTCTGATGCCAAAGCCAGACAAAAATTTTACAAGGACAATGTAGAACAATAACCCTCATGGCACAGATTTTTAAAAACTCCTTAACAAAAGAGTGTCATATTAAATCTAGCAGTACCTATTAATAAAATACCTCCTGACCAAATGGAGCTTATCCCTGGAACGCAACACTGAAGGACGGTTTAGCATCTGAAAATCAATCAATATAGTTCAGCACATTAACAGAATAAAGGAGAAAACCCATATGAAAACTATAAAACAACAAGGCTTATGAAAGAAAACATAGTTAAAAATTTTTGCAAGCTTGGGCTAAGCAAATTTTCTTGAATAGGATATTAAAAACAAAAACAAATTGATAAATTATATTTCATCACATTTAAAACTTCTATCTTTGATGGACACAAGAAAATGAAAAGGCAAGCCACAAATTGAGAGAAAAAATATTTGCAATGTATGTATCTAACAAAGGAACTGTATGCAGAATACATCATTTCACAAAAGATGGTATAGCAATAGACAATAAGTATGTAAAAGAGGCTCAACATCATTAGCCATCATGGAGATGCAAACTAAACCTATGATGACACACTACTACCTATCTATTAGATTGGCTAAAAATAAAAAAGGCTGACAGTATCAATTTTTAACAAGAATGTGAGCAACTAGATTTCTCATGCATTGATGGTGAGGATGTAAACTTGTAAAATCACTTTGGAAACCAGACTGGCAGATTCTTATAAGTAAAACACACAATTGCCATGTAGACTAGCAATTCCAGCCATAGATATCTGTCCCAAAGAAATAAAAATATATGTTCATGTAAAGATTGCACGTGAATGTTCATAGCCGCTTTATTCATAATAGCCCCAAACTGGAAACAGCCCAAGTGTCCATCAACTAGTGAATGGATCAACAAATTGCAGTAGGTCTATATAATAGAATACTAATCAGTGAGAAGGAGGGGCAAACTACTGATACGCTCAACAACTTGGATAAATCTCAAAACCACAATGCTCAAAGAAGCCAGACACAAAAAAGTACATATTGTCTGGTTTCATTTACATGAACTCTAGGAATGACAAATGTAATCTATAATCACAGAAAGTACATTATTGGTATGGGAGGCTCACTTCAAAGAGGCAGAAGAGAATTTCTGGGGGTGTGGAAATATTCTGTACTTTGATTGTGGTTATACTTTCACCACTGTACACTTGATTGTATTAAATTATACCTGAATGTTTTTACTATCACCTGGTATGGTGATAAACCTTACAATTTTATCTCTAAACCTGATCTCTCTTTCTCTAATAAAACATAAACCATATTTCAATTCTGTAAAATTATAATACAGAGTTTTCTGGAAAACTGAACCAAAAAAATGATAGTTGAATGAAGTTGACTTAAATTATAAGTGAATCATAACTGATACTAGGTATAGCAACACATGTTCTCTTATAGACTCCTGCTAAGTGCATACATTGGCAGAGTACTTTTGAAAAGCAAGTCATCAATAGGGATTTTAATCATTCACTTAAGTAATTCTACATTTAGAAATCTATTCTGAAATAAGAGTAATTTTTCATGTGAATAGAAGTTTACAGCCTGCTACTTCATTATAATAAAAAAAAAAAAAGGAAAAGACAAACCCTACATAACAGACAACAGCGAATGGTTAAGAAATTTATGAACGAGGCATGAGAGGGACTATTTTAGAGCTACATAAAATGATATTTCTAAAGGTTTTTTAATAATATGATAAAATATGTATGTCAAAATATTAAATGAAGAGAACTAAAGAAAAATCATGCCTACTGTAATATCTTAATCCCACAAAATGTAAATTATAAAAGAGGCTAGAAAACATAACAATCATTACTTCTGGATGCTGATGTAACTTTTTCTTTATTCTTTTCTATATTTTCCAAATAGTTTGTAATTTATGAAAATTATGGTTATAATAAAAATATGCATTACAAAATAGCTAACAGTAAATATGCAAATATACCATTTAACTTTTAAATACTCATTTTGAGTCCTGGTTTTATAATTCAAAATGGTTAATTTATCATGGTGAAAGTTCTGTCTATAAAAGGAGCCCAAGGAAATCATACACGATTTTCCTTAGGAATTTTCAAGTAAAACAAATCACTCAACAGTGCAAACCAACAACATTAGGTGGCATGAGTGCACCAGATGCTAAGCCACAAAGCATAACACTTGCCTGAAAAGAGCTTTGAGATTTTCCGGTAATTCGGTTCGACCAGCATAACCCGGATTCATAGTAATAAATATTCCAACTGATGGCTTCAGTGTGATAGCTTCCCCAAGAAATACAAATCTACCATAAAAAGAATGTTGATGAAATTAAATGTGTTCATTGAATATGAATGCACATTGACAAATGCAAACCACTGCAAAATGCAAATTATTAGGAAGCTGTTTATTCTGTGTAATTTTCTTTAAAATTCATAAGCATACATATTTTGAATATGTTTTGAAGCACATTTATTAAAAGTACCCTCCCTTTTCCTAGAAGAACTATAAAAATGGGAAGTATTCTTTTTTATTTTAGCATAGCCTTAGTACCCTAGAATATAAAAATAAAGACTTGACTATTTTAACATTTAATGGAAGGAGATGATGGCATTTTTACCTTCAACATGGGCTGCAATTCCTTGAATGGGATGCTGCATAGACAGAGAATGCCCATACTAAGAGGAGAAAGGGACGCCCTGTTCAGTCTTAAATTTTGTCTATTTCTTCAACTTCTCTCTCTTCGTCTTTCCCTCCATACCTTCCATTGACTCAAGAAAAATCTATTAAATATCACTGAGAGGTACAATAGCTCTGGAGCCAGACTGTGAGTATTCAGATACCAGCCATATCCCTTTAGGCAAGTTAATTATCCTATGTTCCAATTCCCTCATCTAGTAAAAATAATAATCATATTACCGACCTTATTGGATTATGCAAGGATTTAAAAGGGATTATAAACATAAATGGGTAAAAGTATAATGCCTACAACATGGAAAATACTCAAGAGATGTTAGCTATGACTAATGCTATTACTGTCACTTAAAGGCATTGGAGAAACAGTGAAAGATTTGCATTGGAAAAATAGTGAAAGATTTTCAGAAAGATTTGTGAGGACCCAAGTGGGTTGTTGCTGGCCAGGGCAATGAATGCTAATGTGCTATGGGAGCCATATTGAGAGATAGGTAGAAGGAAACTTTCAAATGAGGGTAAACGAGACAAAATATAAGGCTGATCTCTTGCACTGCTGAGAGGGGAGGGCTGAAGCAGTTAAGGAGCTGGGTCTGCATCATGAAAGAGAAAAGATAGAAAGAAACCACAGTGTTTAGGACTAAGGGTGCTTTAGATGCTAGGTAATTAGGAGCAGGTGGATTTTGTATAGTCAAGATAAAAATGGAGAAAACTTCATTTCCCAGAATGTCAGGCTAGGGAAGGCAGGCAGGCTGGCAGGGCCGCTCACACACACAGAGGTGGCTCTTGCCACAGAATAACTGCCTCCTCTCCCATTGTACACAGGAGGAACAGTAAGCAACAGTCAAAGGTGCGGACCTCCAGAGGGTAGAGCTGGCAAGGCACTAGAAGGCTCTGTAATTGAGGCATGGTCCCATCTCTTAAATCTTCATGTTAAAGAGAATTTAATAAGCTCATGAAATCAAGAAGGAGCAGAGCTGTCTGCATATGGGCTAAAATAAGATGAAGAGAGAAGACCCACAGACACTCAGACAAGAGGAGACTACCAAGGAGTATTCTTGGCAATTTTCAGAAATCAGTACATGGATCAGTTACATAAATCTCCATAAGAAAGGATGGCCTCAAATGACATCTGGGTTACAGCAAATAAAAAGATTTTGACTAAAAGCTAGATAAAATATAGCTGGAGATCTAAGAAGAAATAACTGAGCTTCTCTATCATGGCCTTAGGGATGGGGCAGGTCAGGAAACAGACACCTGAACACATAAAACTGGGGCCCAAGGCCCACGTGGCAGAAGGACTGAGTGAGAGATTTTCTAGAATGTAGAAATATCCAGATGTATCTACTGATAACCTGGAAACTTCCACAACAGGCACACAGTCCAAGAGGCTAGATAATCCTTGGGAGACTGAAAATGTTCCTATGGACAAGCTAGCCAGCTGAGAAAAATATTCTAAAAACTAAGAGGGAACAGGTAGGCCAGATAAATAAGATTGCCTTTGTTGATAAAAATGTTACAAAGAGAACCAGAATTGTGCTGTATACTATACTAATTTATTTCTCAAATTAAGCCATCAAATGTAAATGCCAGTTGTGTTTTGCTTTTTGGAGTGTGGCATCATGTTGAGAAGCATTTAGATTTTGAATACAATTTGAAAGGTCTCGGCCCAAGTTATTGGAAGAACATGAAGGTATAACCTATTGGGATGAGACAACTAGCAAAGAAGGAGTTGGTGGAAGGACTAAGATTTTGATTTTGGATATATTAAATATGAGAAGCCTGGGAGACCTCCAGTAGAGTCTTGTGATGCCCCAGGCAGTTGTTTAGGTCAGTCCAGAGATGAGGAAAGAGGAGGCCTGGGCATCTGGTAGTCAGCAGCATAGACAGAGTTTTTTTAAAGCCCTGGGACTAGTTGAAATCAACAAGGGGAGAAAATACAGGGAAAGTAAATCCAAAGACCGGTGCCTGTGATGCCTAACATGAATTGGCCAGGAAATAATAACAATAAAGCATAACAGCAAACACGGATATGGTGCTTACTATGTGGTAGGCATTTTTCCAGGTACTTTGCATTTAATCATCACAGTAGTCTATAAGGCAGGTACTCTTCTTTGCCCCATTTCATAGATGAGAAGAAACCAGCAATGAAGGAGCTGCGAGGGGAGAGAGATGTAGGAGAGGTGTTGTCCTCAACCCACGTGAAGAAAGTGTATCAAGCAGTGGAGAATAACCAGCTGCATCAGATGCTGCCAGAGGTCAAGAAAGATGAGGACTGAGAATGAATCAATGGAATGAGCATCTTAGAAGTCTTTTGGGTTTTTTGGAGAAAGGATCTTGCTCTGTCTCCCAGGCTGGAGCACGGTGGCACGAACACAACTCACTGCAGCCTTGACCTCCTGGGCTCAAGCAATCCTCTTGCCTCAGCCTCAAAAACAACTGGGACTACAGGCACATGCCACCATGCCTGGCTAATTTTTAAACTTTATTTATTTTGTAGACACCAGGTCTCGCTATATTGCCCAGGCTGATGTTGAACTTCTGGGCTCAAACAATCCTCTCGCCTCAAACTCCCAAAGTGCTGGGATTACAAGCGTGAGTCACTGTGTCTGGCCAATCCTAGAAGTTGTTTGTTTTTTAAGTGATTATTGTAATGTAATATACATGTGTTGTACTCAACACTTAGAAACCACTAATAAAAATGGGAGACTATTCAAAATAATTCCCCCAAATCGACCAGACTCTTCCTTTATCTATTTCATGAGACAGGGAGAGGTAGCAATAGACAGTGAAGGGGAGGTTACCTGCATTATTCCATGTTTTTCTATTTGTAACAAGAGATAGCCCACATGCCACTCACCTCTTTTTCCTGTTTCTGATGGCATCATGAATCATTTTCACTTGTACTGCCACCACTGACAGAACTTCCACAGAGATTCGGTTGAACTCATCAAAGCAGCCCCAAGCTCCTGTCTGCACCAATCCCTTATAGATATTTCCTATGGACTAAATGATAAAGTGAGGCACTCAGAATTTAACAGAAGGGGTTTTTACGCTTTTATATTGAATAATTCCCAATCAGGAATAATGTTAGAGAATCCAGTTTTACACATTATTTTATTACTAACTTACTTTGTAGTCCATTTGCTCTGAACAGTTGAATACATAAACCATCATGCCAAGGGCACGTCCTAGGTCTTTGGTGGTCTCTGTTTTCCCGGTACCAGCTGGGCCAGCAGGAGCCCCACTCATGGTTAGATGAAGTGATTGAGTTAAAGTAATATAACACCTTTAAGCAATAGAAAACACAAATATCACAGTCTAATATGAGATTTTTATAAAACATCAGATGCAATACATTAGAAAAAAAGTTTAAGAAGCTCTAGAATGTGATAGTAGCATAAAATACTGATATACTTCTGATTTGTTCATGGCAATAATGAATCAGAATATTTTCTATCACATTTATTTTTAGGCTAGCTGTCTAAAAATACTAGAAAAGAATGTATTTCTTTGTTTATTGATCTCATTTCCTAAGAGCTGTGTATTGAATACAGATAACACTTGATTTGTAATGCTATTAAATTTCTGATATTTCTAGGTAAAGATATTATTAATACGGCAGACATCTCCTCAAACTATTGTTTATAAAGGAAAAGTAGAAGTCTTAGATGATGAATGAATTAAACATTGGCTGAATTAAACTGCTAGTTAATACATTAAGAGATATGTAATTTCTATAAATACATAGTATACAAATAACATATACCTATTTCAATATACAAAGCAAATATAAAAGGGCAATTTACTGTATTTAAATATATTTTAGAAATTCCTTTGGAATGTGTTGCTACATGCACTTAGATTACCATAATACTTATTTTTGCAGCAAAGACTCAGAGGTTCTTAGAAAACCATGAAACAAGAATACCTAATAAAAGAAGACAAAACAAATAGCAAGGACATCAAATGGCTGTATTCTTTATTTGGTGTTTCCTCAGATTTATAAATTGTTTTTCTCTTAGTACAGAGAGCAGGTCTAGTGAAATGATATACACATGGAGGTCAGTAGACAAGACACTAATATCCCCTTTGCCAATCATCAGATGCTAATCTTAAATAAGTCTTTTGACATCAACACACCTCAGTTTTCTCCTCCATTAAATGAGGTTAATTGTAGGAATATATTCAGAAGGCCAAAGGTAAATGCCTTAAAAAATTGAAAGTACTATGCAAATAGAAGCGATTAATTATGAAAACAGAAAGTGTTTCTGCATTTTATATCCATTCCATGCTTAAGTGTATCTTACAATGAATGAGTGAAAAGGCTCCCAGACTAGGAATCAGTCTAGTCTACTGCTTTTTGTAGTAGAGATTTTCGCCTTGTAATTTTCTCCAGTGGTTCCAAGTTTTGGGTAGGCATATGGCTGCCAGTGTTTAGAGACTACAGTTCATGGCTTCCTTCCAGTCAGGAGTTGCCAAGTGACCAAACTCCAACCAATGGTATATGTGCAGAAATGATGAGTGCCATTCCTACAACACTTCCTTGGAGATACCTGACCTGGACCCTCTTTTTTCCCTTTTCACTGGCTAAAACACATGTGGAAACCATGTTTAGCATGTCAGCCACCTGCCAGCCTGTACTGCTGGCCCACTCACCTCTGGATTGTAAGACAACCGCTTCTGTGTTATTTCAGCCATTGTGTTTTGTTTGGAATATCTAACAGCAGCTTAACCGGCATCCTTCTAGCCAATACACAGTTGACTTAAGTCTCTGAACCCATCCACGTATTGAAGAAGGAGACACTATCTCCCCCGCCTACCTCACAAAGGGATGGTCAGCATCAAATGAAATATAATGGAAGAATTTGAAGGGCATCATTTTGTTAATGTAAACAATTAGTAAATAATTCAAAGAACGAAATGGAAATGGAAACATTTTATCCAACATAATTCACACTATCAAAATGAACATTCATCTTCCTTTCAGCTCCCAAAAAACCCACATAGTGATTCTTCTCATTTCAAAGTTAATAAACTATCAGGCCTCACGTAACAATAAACTTTAAAATGCCTCTTCCCTTTTTCTCCTATACCCTGGGCCTCCCTTTCCTCCCTCTCTATTGACAATGGCATGAATATAGTAGACTCTTCACATTTGCAGTTTTGACTATTCTCAAGTGACTTCGTCAAGCTACAATTTTAATCCCTCTCACTGAAAGCAATGCATAAATTAACTAATGAGGACAGTGAATGCTGACTTTTAATCAGAGACAAGTTAGAAGAACTGAATTAGACATAATTATAGAAACTATACAATACACAAATGTTGCGATTATGAGCAGATTAATATGGGCAAGAACGATCACAAATGTTGTGGGAGAATCCTACCAGCCTCTCAGGACTATCATAGCAAACCAGCTTTACAGACTTACATTTGAAACTGTCTACACTTCGGTGATAGTGGATAATTGGGCATGCTGCTATGACCTTGAGGTGTGATTTCTGCTTCATGAATGCCATAGATTAAATGTGCTGTCTCCCATCAAATGGGTCAGCAGAGATTGGAATACTAACAAAGAAATTCCTGTCAATGTGACATTTTCTTATCTCTGCAATATTCTGACTAGGTATGTCTTTACTCGGAGTCAAGTGGAAATGAACTATTAATAGTAACCTCTTGCCCCCTTGAAATACCTGAGCCACACTGGCTTTCTTTCTATCCCTGGAACTGGCCAAGTGTCTTCCCACCTTGGAAACTTTGTCCTTGCTGTTGCCTGTAACTTTCTGCCCCAGGATCTCTGCATAACTGATTCCTCATCGTTTAGGTCCCAGCTCAAGCTCTCCACAATAGTAGGCTCTCCCTTCAAGACAATTTTAAACACATCAATCTTTTTTTTATTTTTGTCATAGCATATATCACAGCCTAAAATAATTATATTAATTTATTTATTGTTTCTCTTTATCCCCACTTACTAGAAAGTAATCTCTTGTGACAGCAGGAACCCTGTCTGTTCAACAGTGGAATAGTACTTAGCAGAGTACTTCAGAAGTATTTGTTGAATCATTTAATGAATGCTATGTTCTTCACCTTCTCTTCCTTTCACTGTATGCAATTCCTCAAATATGAATTTGAACACAGGCAATTCCTAGTTATTTTTACACTTTCAATAAAGGAATCCTGTGGGGGTGGTGGGAGGTGGTGATAGATCCTGATACCAGAATGTTAGTTGTAGATAACTGGGCAGAATCAAAAATGCTTCCTTGAGCCATATTAATCCACTCATGATTTCATCATTTGTGCATTGTATAGCTTCTGTAATTCTGTTTCTCTAATTTAATTCTCTTCACCTTTTCCTAATTAAAGTCACCGTTCCCTATCTTACAGTATTTATTAATTTACATACCACTTTCACATAGTTCATTGTTCATCGTTTCCTCTCATTCCTTCCTTTTCGTTCTCACACATCTCTGCTGATGCTAGGGGACTTTTTTGGGTTGGTTTTTCCCATCTGGACGGAAACTTAGAATTGTTACCTGTCAGTTAGAGGAGTGATCACTAGTCGAGGACTGTTTCCTAAGTATTCATAGAAGTACTGGAACTGGGCGTCACAAATATTAACAAAGCAGTGTTTCTGGGTATCCTCCCATCGGTGACGAAGTTGAGACAGCCATGTAAAAGCTTGGGGACTGACAACCTAAAGGCATTGCATAATCATCACACGCAGGACACTGGTAGTTTGGGGGCAACAAATTATTAATCTAATCAACCCTACTGGTTCACATTTTATTTCTAAAATTCTCATAAATAGGAAATCTCTTGCATGCTATTGCAAATTATAATTGCATATACATGGTTAAATATTTCATCAGAAATATGCGTGTAATAAGTCTTCATTTTAAACTGGTTTTTATGTAAAACAATATGAATTTCTTCAAGCAATGCTTTTTCCCCTTTTATGAATCACCCCAGGGGATTAGATAAATCTTGTAACTTTATACTTATATCACTGAAGTCAGATGGAAAAATATACTATCTATATTTAAATGACACATAATCCATAATTTCTGCATCGCAGAGGCATAAATAAACTACACTTTCAACCAAGTTCATTCTAAAACCGATCTGCTTTTAGTACAGAGATTTTCTGCTTTGTTTTTAATCACATCAAATAACAGTATTTTTCATTGCTATTCTTTCCCATCTACTCAATCCTAACCATTCATCTTCCAGTTAAAAATCCCTGTCTCTTTCAAGATAAATGTGACCCTTGGATTGCTTGAGAATCAGTTGAACTTACCAAAATTACTGTATACTAATTTGTCTGATGACTACACAGGTTTCAGCATTGCATATTCATGTATATTAGATGGTTGGATATTAGACAAAGTATTTTTTACTACTAAATAAAGGACATATTTTAAATCAGAATTTATCCTACTTCAAATCATCAGACTCATATAATAGAATAAAACATATAAGAAGATACAAGGCCATATTAAAGGAGTAGTTAGATATCAACAGTTCATTATCAAAGGAGAACACATGGTAAGCGATGTTTTGCAAGGAAAAGTTTTGGACTAGCAATTAAAGAATATTGCTCACTAGTGGTCCTGAAGCTGGATCAAGGAATATTAATATATGTTTATGGTTTACATGAAAAGCATTTTCTCGCACTTTATAAAAATAATTAAAATTCACTTTGCTTTTAATAAATTGAGAAAAAAAAACCCGGAAAAAAACACGGAAACACTTCACAATACGTACAGGCATTCGAATTGTGAAAGGAATTGCCTTGTTTTAATACTACCAAACAAGTGTAACCCTGTAGACAAGCATACTCCTGACTTTTGTAAATAGGAATATATTTTGGAAAGAAGGATGAGAAAATTCTTTCACATTAAACACTGCCAACACTTAAAGACACACAGAATTTTTTTTTTTTTTTTTGAGATGGAGTCTTGCTCTGTTGCCCAGGCTGAAGTGCAGTGGTGCCATTTTGGCTCACTGCAACCTCTGCCTCCTGGGTTCACGCCATTCTCCTGCCTCAGCCTCCCAAGTAGCTGGGATTACAGGCGCCCACCACTATGCTCGGCTAATTTTTTGTATTTTTATTAGAGATGGGGTTTCACCGTGTTAGCCAGGATGGTCTCGATCTCCTGACCTCCTGATCTGCTTGCCTTGGCCTCCCAAAGTGCTGGGATTACAGGCGTGAGCCACCGCGCCCAGCCGACTTTTTAAAGATATATAAAAGAAAGGTTATTGGTATACTAAAAGAATTAGAAAATAACTTCTTACAAGACAATAATTTAGTTGTTCAAGGAAGAGACAAAGGATTACCCAAGTGACAACCTAGAATTATGACCAACACCTCTCTCTTCAAGGGGGAATGTATCAAAGGCACACAGACATGGTTTAAATCACATACACATAATCTTACTGCTATTGGCTGTGTAAGTCACAGGGTTGAGGCTCACAGGCCAGTGACCAAGATGGTCACACACAGAGAGATGAACACAGTGATTTCTTACGGTTCTTCCATTGTGATAAAATTTTTTTGATGATCTGATGTTCCTAACTTGGCAAAACCTTTTGGGATATCACTTGGAATAAGTCTCATCAGGATAATATATTGGCTAACCCAAATCAAATGCACCCAAGATAAACACAACTTTTCAGGACTAATTAAAACATACAAGCTTTCAAAAAACAATGACTTTCTTGGAACTACTCTGGCAATAAACACCACTTTCAGGAAACAATAACGAATACATAAAATTTCTACAAACAACTTGCCTTCTGAGAAATAAGTTTTGCCACCACGTCTCTGGCATGGACATCTATGGTACAAATAGTCATGATCTTCTGTCTGTCTCCAGGTGGAAGTTCTCCCAGCAAAAGTGTAATCAGTGTATTCAGCTGAGAAATCTAGAAGGAATCATTTTTTAAAAAGGGGGGAAGGCTTACAAATACAGAATTTAAGAGCCCCAAATTCTTCATATTTGTAAAGACTGATTTAGTTTGCAAAACTATTTCTTTCTTTCTTTTTTTTTTTTTTTTTGAGATGGAGTCTCACTCTGTCACCCAGGCTGGAGTGCAGTGGCATGATCTCGGCTCACTGCAACCTCTGCGTCCTGGGTTCAAGCAATTCTTCTGCCTCAGCCTCCCTAGTAGTTGGGATTACAGGTGCCCGCCACCACGCCCAGCTAATTTTTATATTTTTTGTAGGGATAGGATTTCACCGTTTTGGTCAGGCTAGTCTCAAACTCCTGACCTCAAGTGATCTGCCTACCTCGGCCTCCCAAAATGCTGGGATTACAGGCATGAGCCACCACGCCTGGCCACAAAACAATTTCAAATGTGTTACCCCAGCTGGTCCTCAAAGAACCTTGGTGTAGAAATGACAATATTATTACCCCCTCACACAGATGAAGGACAAGAGAACCTGTGAGTAATGACAAAGCCAGGGCAGACACAGGGTTTCCTGGCTGCACTGAACTGACCCTCTACCCTAATGATAGCCTGGTCCATAACACTGTTGGAAAGGAAATGACTAACTTTCAAAAAAGCATAGTAAGAGCTAAATGACAAATTATATTTTTCTTTAGAAAAGCATTCACCTAACAATTTGTGTTTGCTTTGGTTTTTAAAAATACAAGATAGTGATAACTACTGAAAAAATATCTAAAATTAAGAGATGAAGAATATCCTCCTTTATTCTTATTCTTGTTTAGGTCCGTCGAACTTGTAGATAAATATTTTTCAAACTGCTGGTCTTTTTTCATAGAGTGGAAAGGAATAAAATGGAATGCCATGAATGACAATTCATTGAAGTGAATGGAATAGAAAATACGGCATTACAGGTAGTAAGAGAATGTATTGTTTCATGCTGTTTTATTTCTGTTTTGACTACCTACATAAACATGTGAACTTGGATCTAATAGAAAATATTTCTTATGGTGAATTGTGGTCAGAGAGGTTTGAAAGATGCTGTCTTAGGTGGTCATTTTGTTAGTATGGTTATTTACACAAAAAGATTTCTGCCTTACTCAAGCCTTATTTACAAAAACAATATTTCTGCCTTATTCCAGGTATCATACTGTGAAACAATACCATCTCCTTTTCTCTTCAGCTCTGCAAAAGGACAGTCAATGACAAACTGCTAGCACCTGAGAAAGCTGGCGGTAAGTGAATATGACAGATCACCAGAGACTCAAACCTTTGTAGCCTACTGTCAAAATACAGGTTCACTACTGTACTATTATCACGCCCTGGAAAATGCAAAACCCTGCAAACTTCCCTGAGATTGCTGTGCAGCTGGAGGCTAGAGAAAGTCATACAGCTGGAATAAGAAGGGAGAAGAAAGGCAGGAAGAGATAACCGTAACATGTGCAATTTCCATGAAATAAGAACACACAAGGTTCCAGGCACTGACTAAGCACATTGCTGATCTCATTGCACTTAATCTTAAGACAATCTGTTATCCGAACTTTGCAGATGAGAAAGTTGAGTCAAAGCCCTATTAACCACATTTGCCAATCCAGGGAGGGAAAATTCAAATCCCAACAGTCTGACTTCAGATTCATCACATAGACCCTCTCCAGCCTCCACAAGACCTACCCATCCCTTCAGGTCTGAGAAACTGTAGCTGTGCAAGAAGCATTCAGGACAGACTTAAAGTCAAACACAAAGGAAAGCTGGCTTAAAGAAATAAAAATACTAATATATATCCCCCAGATATTCAAGATACACGACAGCTTTCTAAGCATTTGCCCTATTTCCCCACCCCCTGGGCTTTATTGAGGTATGATTGAAAAACAAAAATTATATATGTTTAAGGTATACAATGTGATATTTTGATGTAGGTATACATTGTGAAACTATTACCCCAACCAAGCTAACTGATATATCCATCAGCTCACATATCTTTTAAGTGAGAATACTTGATACTTACTCTCTTAGCAAATTTCAAGTATACACTACATTATTATTAAGTATAGTTGCCATATGTTAAATTAGGTCTCTAGAACTTATTCATGCTATAACTGAAAGTTTGTACCCTTTGACCAATATCTTCTGTTTTCCCCCATCCCTATCCTCCAGTAACCACCATTCTACTGTTACTATGTGTTAGACTTTTTTTTTAATCCACTTATAAGTGAGATTATGCAGTATTTGTGTTTCTGTGTTTAGCTTATTTCACATAGAATAATGCCCTTCAGATTCATCCAGGTTGTCACAAATGGTAGGATTCCTTCTTTGTAAAGGCTAAATCATATTCCTCTGTGTGTGTGTCCATGGGCGTGAGTGTCTACACATTTTCTTTATCCATCTATCAATGAATACTTGGGTTTTTTCCACATCTTGGCGATTGTGAATAAAGCTGCAATGAACATGGGAGTGCACATATCTTGTCAAGATAGTGATTTTATTTCCTTTACCTATATACTCAGAAGTGAGATTGTTGGATCATTTGGTAGTTCTATTTTTAATATTTTGAGGAATGTTCATAATGTTTTCCATAACGGCTATACTACTTCCTACCAACCACCAAGGAGGTCAAAGATCCGTACACTGAAAACTACAAAACTCCAGGGAAAAAAATTAAAGACACAAATAAATGGAATGATCTCATGCCCTTGGATTAGAAGAATTTATATTTGTTAAAATCTCTGTACTGCCCAGAGTTCTCTGTAGACTTAATGCAACTGCATCAAGATTTTAATGCCATTTTTTTTTTGCAGATGTAGAAAAAACAATCTTAAAATTTGTATGGAATCACCAAGGACCCCAAATAGCCAAAGCAATCTTAACCAAGAAAAACAAAGCCGGAGGCATCACATCTCCTGATTTCAAATTATATTACAAAGCTATAGTAATCAAAACAGCGTGGTACTGGCATACAAAAAGGCACATAGACCAATGGAACAGAATAGAGAGTTAAAAAATAAATTTTTCAACTGATTTTCAGCATAGGCACCAAAAACAGTGAAGAAAGGATAGAAGACTCTTACATAAATGGTGTTGGAAAAAACTGGACATCACATGCAAAAGAATGAAATTGGACCCTTACACTATACACAAAAAAAAAACTCAAAATGAATCAAAGACTTAAAGATAAGACCTGAAACTGTAAAATTCCTTAAAAAAAAGTGGGAAAAGCTTCATGACTTTGGTCTTGACAATGATTTTTTGGACTTGACACCAAAAGCATAGACAACAAAATAAAAAATAAACAAGTGAACTATATCGAACTAAAAAGTTTCTGTACATCAACAGAAAAAATCAACAAAATGAAAAAGTAGCCTATGGAATGGAAGAAAATATTTACAAACAATATATCTGATAAGGAATTAATATCTAAAATATATAAGGAACTCATACAACTCAATGTCAACAAATAGCCTGATTAGCAATGGGCAAAGGACCAGAATAGATATTTTCCCAAAGAAAACATACAAATGATCAGCACGGGACTTTTGACTTGCTCCGTTTCCGACCTGGGCCGGTTCACCCCTCCTTAGGCAACCTGGTGGTCCCCCGCTCCCGGGAGGTCACCATATTGATGCCGAACTTAGTGCGGACACCCGATCGGCATAGCGCACTACAGCCCAGAACTCCTGGGCTCAAGCGATCATCCCACCTCAGCCTCCCGAGTAGCTGGGACTACAGGCACGCGCCACCGCATTGGGAGATATACCTAATATTGGGAGATATACCTAATAATTGGGATAGCATTGGGAGATATACCTAATGCTAGATGACGAGTTGGTGGGTGCAGCGCACCAGCATGGCACATGTATACATATGTAACTTACCTGCACATTGCGCACATGTACCATAAAACCTAAAGTATAATAATAATAATAATAATAAAAAAAAAGAAAATTAAAACCAATTTGTATGTTCCTTTTCTCTATTTTCTCTTTTTTTTCTTCATGATCAATGTGTAATTTAAAAGAAAATCTCTCCATCCATTAAAAAAAGTTTTCACCACTTCAAAAAAAAAAAAAAAAAAAAAGAAAGAAAACATACAAATGGCTAACCAGTATATGAAAAGATGCTCAAAATCACTAATCATTAGAGAAATCAAAACCACAATGAGCTATCACCTCACACCCATTACAGTGGCTATAATAAAAAAGTCAAAAGATCTTGTTGGCAACGATGTGCCTTAACCTACTACAAGAGTGACATCAAAGATCACTGATCACAGGCTGGCCGTGATGGCTCATGCCTGTAATCCCTGTACTTTGGGAGGCCGAGGCAGGTGGATCACTTGAGGTCAGGAGTTCAAGACCAGCCTGGCCAATAGGGTGAAACCCCATCTCAACTAAAAATACAAAAAACAGCAGCCAGGCATAGTGATGTGTACCTGTAATCCCAGCTACACAGGAGGCTGAGGCAGGAGAATCGCTTGAATCTGGGAGGTATAAGCTGCAGTGAGCTGAGATCACACCACTGCACTCCAGCCTGGGTGACGGAGTGAGATTCTGTCTCAAAAAATTAAAAAAGATTACTGATCACAGATCATTATGACAGATACAATAATAAAAAAATTAAATATTCCAAGAATTACGAAAATGTGACACAAAGACACAAAGCAAGCTCATGTTGTTTGAATGATGATGTCAATGCCCAGCATAGATAGGGTTGCCACGAATCTTTAATTTGTTAAAAAAAAAAAAAAAAAAAAAAAAAGGCAGTACCTGCAAAGCACAGTAAAGCAAATCACAGTAAAATGAGATACACCTGTACTTTTAATACACTGCATCTTTAAAAAGCAGTTAAATGTTTAAAAAGCAGATGTGATTATTGTTTTATGTCTAATATGTTCACTGCTCATCATCCCCTAGATTTTATGTTCCACAAAGGCAAGGACGGCATCCATCTTATTCGGTGCCTTATCCCAGAGCCACTGAAGAACTGTCAGAGTGTGGGTGCTCAATGGGTATCTGCTGAATAGATGAATTGATGTACAATAACAACCCATACCTACTGAAGTTTCTAAGGAAAATTAATATAATACACTTCAGTGAGAAAAGAAATATTTAGGCCTTGGATATTTTTTCATCTGGGTCAAGATATCCGGTCTTTGCAGTATCCAATCTTATACCACTACCAGTATTTGGTTTAAAATAAAGTTGATTGTAACAACAGTAATAATATCATATACCTTATAAGAACATTTATAATTGTAAGTACATTCACATGCATTGTCTTGTCTGAGCCTCCCAACAACCTGTGATTTCTGCATTATTGATTCATTTTTCACAGGAGTACAGTCAAATGGAAGATGATTAAAAACACAGCTTGTCAACATAATCTGCACAGCATCATATGTTGGGGATCTTATACTGTGTATCAAGATTAAACCTTCTCTGATGATACTCTTTTGTAAGTAATAAAATTCTGTACCCACAGTTATGTAATGTAGTTATAAAATGTCTATTATTTGGGCAGTGGCAAGAGGTAGCAATCATTATGGTCAGTACTGTACTTGTATATAAGTTTATGGTCTGTGACATAGAAAACACTCCTTAGCCGCTTTAAGAAAATATATCCTATCATGCAATCAGTACATATTCTTGCCACTGATCACAATAGTGTTACATGATGTTCTACTGGATCAAGGATGTCTGGCTCAAGTCTACCTATGCCCCTTTGAAACTCAAGTGGCTATTTTCCTGGTATATCTTGGCTTCATTAGAGTGCAAGTACAGCATGTATCTTGAACTAGAAATAAGCCCAACTTAGAGTAAAAACCAAACTTTTGTTCCTGGAGCACAAAGTCTTCCATGACCTCACACCACTCCCTTCCTGTCTCACTTCACTAACCATGCTGGCCTTCTCTTTGTTCTCCTATCACAGCTGCTTTAAGGCCATAGCAACCATTTCATGTGCCTGGAGTCATCTTCCCTCTAATCCTTGTATGACTGGCTTCCTCTCATCATTCAAAGCTGTAGTTCAAATTTATCTCCTCAAATTGGCCTTCCCTGGCCATTCTATTTACTATTACCCCCTATCTATTTATTCTAAATGTTTCTATTTTATTATCTTTGTGGAACTTATGAGTATCCTATCAATCATGTATTTCTTTGTCTCCTCCACCCTAAACTCTAAAGGAGTAAGGCCCACATCTGTCTTATTCTGTGCTGTGTTCTCATGCTTAGCATAGCGGCCAGCATAAAGCATGTGTCCAAATCAACACTCGCTGTATGAACTGATGAAGGAAGAAATGAACAAACAAACGACAGCAACAATACACACCAAAACAATAGTTTTTTGCTCTCTCATTCACTCATTCATACAAGATGACAAATGTGGTTCTTGTTTCCAGACCTTACAGGACAACAAGGAATGCAGATAAATAATTAAAATTGTTTTGCTAGGGCAAGTAGAAAGTACGCTGACAGCACACAGAAATAGGGCCTTGCCTGATCTAGGGATTAGAAAGGCACTTTAGAGGAATGTATACTAAGACCTAAAGAATGAGCAGGATTTAGGTTGAGAAGAATTTAGGGGTTGGCCAGCAAAGAGGCAGTCGTTAAGCCACAGGAAGCAGCCTGTGTAAAGGCCCTGAATGGATCCGGTGGCTCTGTGGGAAAACTGAAAGAGGTCACCCATGGCAGGAGTGGGCGGCAGAGGAAGGAGGGGTGTGTAAGGATGCTGCAGAGAAAGGCAGGTGCCCAAGCATGCAGGGCTTGCCCAGCTCAGTTGGGACAATGAGATGGTGCTGAAAGGTCTAGAAAGTGGGGTGATAATGAGATTTGTGTTATTAAATTATTTCTCTGGCTATACTGTAAAGAATGAATTGGAGGAAGGTAAGACTGGAAGAAAAGACCTGTGAGGAGGATGCTACAGTCATTTAGATGAAAGAGAGTGGCTTGGTCTAGGACATTATCAAAGCAGTTGGAGAAGGCAGTGAGACTAGGGATCTTCAGAACAGTGAGAGAATTGGTGGTTGACTGGCTATTGAGCAAAAGAAGAATCAAGCGGGCTTCTAGTGTGAGCAACTAGTGAAGAATGTTGGGTTTTTTGGTTTTTTTTTTTTGCAGTTGGGTACGTTGGGAGGTTTGAGAAGTTTGAGAAGAGCGAATGTGCATTGGATCTTTTAGACTGGGTGTGCGTGTAAGACTTCAGTGAAAAATCCCTATCTGCTTCTGGCTGTGCTTCAGGAGAGAGATGTAGGCTGAAGCAAAGGAAACTCCCCATCAAGCTACCAATGACTTTCTTCACAGAATTGGAAAAAAACTACTTTAAAGTTCATATGGAACCAAAAAAAAGCCCACATTGCCAAGTCAATCCTAAGCCAAAAGAGCAAAGCTGGAGGCATCACGCTACTTGACTTCAAACTATACTACAAGGCTACAGTAACCAAAACAGCATGGTACTGGTACCAAAACAGAGATATAGATCAATGGAAGACAATAGAGCCCTCAGAAATAACGCCGCATATCTACAACTATCGGATCTTTGATAAACCTGAGAAAAACAAGCAATGGGGAAAGGATTCCCTATTTAATAAATGGTGCTGGGAAAACTGGCTAGCCATATGTAGAAAGCTGAAACTGGATCCATTCCTTACACCTTATACAAAAATTAATTCAAGATGGATTAAAGACTTAAACGTTAGACCTAAAACCATAAAAACCCTAGAAGAAAACCTAGGCATTACCATTCAGGACATAGGCATGGGCAAGGACTTCATGTCTAAAACACCAAAAGCAATGGCAACAAAAGCCAAAATTGACAAATGGGATCTAATTAAACTCAAGAGCTTTTGCACAGCAAAAGAAACTACCATCAGAGTGAACAGGCAACCTACAGAATGGGAGAAAATTTTCACAACCTACTCATCTGACAAAGGGCTAATATCCAGAATCTACAATGAACTCAAACAAATTTACAAGAAAAAAACAAACAACCCCATCAAAAAGTGGGCAAAGGATATGAACAGACGCTTCTCAAAAGAAGACATTTATGCAGCCAAAAGACACATGAAAAAATGCTCATCATCACTGGCCATCAGAGAAATGCAAATCAAAACCACAATGACATACCATCTCACACCAGTTAGAATGGCGATCATTAAAAAGTCAGGAAACAGCAGGTGCTGGAGAGGATGTGGAGAAATAGGAACACTTTTACACTGTTGGTGGGACTGTAAACTAGTTCAACCATTGTGGAAGTCAGTGTGGCGATTCCTCAGGGATCTAGAACTAGAAATACCATTTGGCCCAGCCATCCCATTACTGGGTATATACCCAAAGGACTATAAATCATGCTGCTATAAAGACACATGCACACGTATGTTTATTGCGGCATTATTCACAATTGCAAAGACTTGGAACCAACCCAAATGTCCAACAATGATAGACTGGATTAAGAAAATGTGGCACATATACACCATGGAATACTATGCAGCCATAAAAAATGATGAGTTTGTGTCCTTTGTAGGGACATGGATGAAATTGGAAATCATCATTCTCAGTAAACTGTCGCAAGGACAAAAAACCAAACACCGCATGTTCTCACTCATAGATGGGAATTGAACAATGAGAACACATGGACACAGGAAGGGGAACATCACACTCTGGGGACTGTTGTGGGGTGGGGGGAGGGGGGAGGGATAGCATTAGGAGATATACCTAACGCTAAATGGCGAGTTAATGGGTGTAGCACACCAGCATGGCACATGTATACATATGTAACTAACCTGCACATTGTGCACATGTACCCTAAAACTTAAAGTATAGTAATAAAAAAAAAGTGGATGAAATTAGTCAGGGATGTGTGGAAAAAGAAAAGAGGAAAAGAAAAGGGAAGGAAAAAGAAAGATCGTGGGCGGCCGAGGCAGATGGATCACTTGAGGCTAAGAGTTCCAGGCCTGGTCAACATGGCGAAACCCTGTATGTACTAAAACTACAAAAACATTAGCCGGGCATGGTGGTGCACACTTGTAACCCCAGTTACTTGGGAGGCTGAGGCACAGGAATTGTTTGAAGCTGGGAGGCAGAGGTTGCAGGGATCCAAGATCACACCACTGCACTCCAGCCTGGGTGACAGAGCAAGACCCTGTTTCAAACAAAACAAAACAAAACACAAAAACAGACCAGGCACAGTGGCTCACATCTGTAATCCCAGAACTTTGGGAGGCCAGGGTGGGTGGATCACCTGAGAACAGGAGTTCAAGATCAGTCTGGCCAAGATGGTGAAGCCTCATCTCTACTAAAAATACAAAAATTAGCTGGGCATGATCACGCCTGTAACTCCAGGTACTTGGGAGGCTGAGGCAGAAGAATTGCTTGAACCCGGGAGGCAGAGGTTGCAGTGAGCCGAGATAGGGCCACTGCATTCCAGCCTGGGTGACAGGGTGAAACTCCGTCAAAAACAAAACAAACACACACACATACATACACACACACACACACACACACACACACACACACACACACACACACACACACACACACACACACACACACACACACACACACACACACACACACACACACACACACACACACACACACACACACACACACACACACACACACACACCCCCACACCAAAACAGAATAGAGCCATAAGGAACAGGAATATTTAAGGAGCAGGAGGAAGACCAGCCAGGTGAAGTAAACAGCACTCCAAGTTTTCTAGGTAGAAAACTAGAATTCAAAATACATGAATATGAAGGAAGAGAGTATGTGAAGAAGTAGGAAGTATTTTCTAAGTTAAAGAAAATAGAAATAGACTCAATCAAGTGGTAGAAATAGGTTGTGGTGATGAGGAAAAGGAAAGAGCAAGTATAGGTCAGCAAGCTTGATTATAATAAAGGTTACAAAGATAAGGCAGGAAATAAAAGATGTGGCATGAATGGATAATTTTTGGTTATTATTTTGTTTTGAGTAATGAGGGAGTTGGCCATGTTTAATTACTGATGGGAATGAGCAAGAGCGAGAAACTGAAGAAACAGGAGGAAAGAAAGTCAGGGCAGCCTTGAGAGAGGTCAGAGCAGAAGGGACCCAGAGCAGAGATGGAGAAATGCTCTGGGCAGTGGAGATCACTCTTCCCTCCTAGCTGGAGGATGGTGTGGGGGGAGGGACATCAGCCTGACGGCCATTGCTCTAGTTCCTCTCTGATGATGTCAGCAGATAATAAAAGCACTGACTGACAGGCATTGTATGGGTACATGTGTACTGTGTATGTGTTTTCTAATTTAATCATCACAACTCTGTGAAGTAGGCGCGATTAGTATTCCAGTTTTACATATGAGAATACAAGATAACCTGCCTGAGATCACACAGTTATAAATGGTGGAGCCAGGGGCTAGTACACAATTCTAAGATGTCACTGTATATTTTACAAATACAAAACCTTCTTATGTGGATAACAGGGTATCAGACCAGGCAAGAGCTGGCCTCCAGTGATTGTGGTAAGTAGAGAGAGATAACTCAGTATACCCCACTTATGAATTCTCTTATTTATATAAACATAGAACTGCTTCCTAACAAAAAGACAAGATCTTGTACCTTCTATGTCACACACCATAAAAAAAGAAAAAGGAAAAGACACAATCTTGACCACCATTGGGGTTTATAGGATACACATATCTAAAGGACTATAGTGTTCCCAAAGAGGGCCAGCTAGCTTGGTAGGATGACAGTGTAGGACAATGTCAGACCTAGAAAGTAACAGACTTAAGGTCAGGGAGAAGCAGTGGTTCCTGATACATAGTGGTTGCTGGTCCCCCATTTTTTCCTGTCCTGGCTCCTATGGCAGCATGGTAGAAAGAGGCCATACTGTGAATTTAAAGAGTGTGTCCCTAAATACTATAGGTTTAAATAAGGTAACAAAGAAAAAAAAAATCTTCCTTGCAGCAGAAGCACTGCAGTTTTACCAGCATCAGCTATGGCATATCTCCCAACATGGGGACACCCAAGCCACGGTGGCAAAGAAGCTGGAAGAGGCTACTCTGCAGAAAAGTTGAGATCTGGAGGTCAGATTTGGTGGCTCATGCCTGTAACTCCAGTGCTTCTGGAGGCCAAGGAGCGAGAACGGCTTGAGGCCACGAGTTTGAGACCAGCCTAGGCAACACAGCAAGACCCCAATCTCTACAAAAAAATGTAAAAATTAGCCAGACATGGTGTTAAGCCTCTGTAGTCCTACCTACTTGGGAGGCTGAGGCAGGAGGACTGTTTGAGCCCATAAGTTTGAGGCTGCAGTGAGCTATGATCATGTTACTGCACTCTAGCCTGGACAATAGAGTGAGACCCAGTCTTTTAAAAATAGAAAAGTAGTCTGGAGCTAGAAGTCCTCAGCTTAGCAGATCAAAGTGAACATTACAATATAACTGTTATAGCACCTTGGGGATCAGCTACCGGGATCCTTGATCCCTTTCTAACAGGACATAATACTGAAGTTCTTCTTGTTTCATAACAGCCACGAGGACCTCTAATCTTGAAACCCACCAGTTTCACCTTCAGCAATATCAGAAACAATGAATTTTCATTTCCACCAGCCAGAGCAAAGGAAATGACAAAGACACCAAGTCCTATGCTCTTAAAACTATCAGAACATGGGTTGTTGAATCTCAATTTGTTGTCCTCTTTTCAATGCTCACTTCCTACTTCTCCTTTAATCCTACTGCTAAAACCACCAGTGCAATATTGAGCAACGAATGTCAGATATAGTGAGCATAGTTACCTGATTCTTGACACTAATGGAAATGATTCTAATATTTCACCATTAAGTATGATTTTTCTGCAGGTTTCTGGTAGATATTTTTCAAGTTATAAAAGTTCCTTTAAATGCTTATATTAGAAAAGAAAAAGGTATAAAGTCAATAAGCGCCCACCTTAAGAAACTTGAAAAAGAGGAACAAATTAAGCTCAAAGTAAGAAGAAGAAAGGAAATAATCAAAACAAGGGCAGAGATAAGTGAAATATAAAACAAACTATAGAGAAAACCAATAATGTCAAAGGTTAGTTCTTTGAAAACAGAAATAAAATTGATAAACACCTAGAAAACTCAATTAAGAAAAAAAAAGAGAAAAAAATAAATTACCAACCCCAGAAATGAAAGTAGGACATCTGGGCAGATCTAGATGTTCTGAGGATAATACTGAAATAGCATGACCAACTTACATCAATAAATTGAAAAGCACAGACCAAGAGTGGCCCTTTTTCTGTAAAGGACCAGATAGTAAATATTTTTGGATTTGTAGGCCATGCAGTCTCTGTCACAGCCACTCCACTCTGCCATCGTGATGTGAAAATAGCCACAGACAATAGACACTGGGCCAGATTTGGCCAGAGGTCTGTAATTTGCCACATGCTGAATTACTTAAAATGGGCAAATATCTTGAAAAATACAAACTTCCAAAACTGACACAAGAAAGGAAGAAGCCCAAAAAACTAAACAGCTGCATATGTATAAAAGAAATCAATTTACAATAAAAAATGTTCTATAAAGAAAACTTCAGGCCCAGATGCATCACAAGTGATGTCTATCATAAACTCTTTCACAAAATAGATATAAATGGATCACTTTCCAACTCCTTCTAAGGAGTATATCCTGATTTCAAAATCTGGCAAAGATATCACAGAAAAAGAAAATTACCAGACAAATGTCCCTGATAAACATAAATGTAGAATTTGTTAACAAAATAATAGCAAATAGAATCCAGCCAAAAATACACACACACACACACACACACACATACACTTAAAGGATAATTCATAACCAAGTGTTTACTATTCAGGAATGCAAAGTTGGCTTTCAAAAATTCACCACAATAACAGAATGGCATGGTCATCTCATGAGATTTGAGAAAGCTCAATGCTGATTTAAGATGCAAACTCTCTGCATGTGGTAATGGAAAGGATTTTCCTCTATCCGATAAGGGGCATCTCCAAGAAACATTCAACTAACATCATATTTACTGGAGAAACATTATTCTTACCAAAGAATGTAAATGGACAAGGATGTCTCGCTACCTCTATTCAATATTGTGCTGGAGGCCCAGCCAATTCAATAGCTCAAAAAAAGGAAATAAAGAACAAAAAGAAAAAGAATGGAAGAGATGAAAACTGTCATTACTTATAGATGATGTATTTCTGTACATAGGAAGCCCTGTAGAGTATATATATATATATTTTAAAACTACTAAATGTAGTAAGTAAATTTAGCAAAGCCCCAAGATACAAGGTGAATATTTAAAAATCAATAAATTTCTATGTACCAGCCAAAAACACTGGGAAATAAAATTTAAAAATTAGTATATAAAATAGAATAAAAACACATCAACTACCTAAAAATCAATCTAGTGAGAAATGTGCAAGGCTTCTACATTGAAAACTGCAGAAAACACTGCTGAGAGAAATTAGAGAAAACCTATATAAAGAGATACACCACGTTCTCGAGTTATAAGAACCATAATTATTGAGATGTTCATTCTTCCAAAATTTATATTTAGAGGCTGCCTCAGTCACAATTTAATTAGGCTAAAAATTAATTAGGTTTGTACAAATAAACAATGTGATTGTAAAATCTGTATAGAAAAGAACCTCAAACAGTCAAAACAATCTTGGGGAAAATAATGAACAAAGTTGGAGGATATATATAAAATGACTTTAAGGATTACTATAAAGCTATGGTAATTAAGAAAGGTGGATTTGGCACGAAGGCAGAAAAACAGATCAATGGAATAAGAGAATCTGAAAACAGACACACATATATATATATATAGTCACTTGACTTTTGACCAAGGTATCACATTAATTCAATAGAAAAAGGAAAGAGGTATGGATTGTAGACCTAATGGGAAAAACCCAGAACCATGAAGCACCTTGCGAGAAATAGAAGTATATTTTCATGACTTTTGGACAGGCAATAACATCTATCTCACACACACACACACACACACACACACACACACACACACACACACACAGAAAAAAAATTTTTTTTAAAGACACAAAAAGCACTAGCCATGAAAAAAAATTTGATACACTACACTGCATCAAAATTATAACTTTCTGATAAAATATGCCATTAAGAAAATGAGTAGTCCATTTTCAAACAGAAAACTTGTATCCCAAATAAATAAAGAAATCCTACAATCAATAATTTAAACAGACCTGGCTCAGTGGCTCATACCTTTAATCCCAACACTTTGGGAGGCCGAGGCAGGAGGATCACTTGAGGTCAGGAGCTCAAGAGAACCTGGGAAACATAGCAAGACCTACAAAAAGAATTTTTTAAATGTTTAACTGAGCATGGTGGTGCTTGCCTCTAGTCCTAGCTACAAAAGAGGCTGAGGCAGGAGAATCGCTCGAGCCCAGGAGCTTGAGGCTGCAGATTGTGCCACTGCACTCCAGCCTGGTTGACAGAGTGAGACCCTGTCTTGAAAATATATAAGGCAAATCATCCAATTATTTGAAAATGGAGCAAAAGATCAAAAGATTTTAATAGACGCTTCATAATAGAGGATGTACGAATGCTAATTACCTCATGAGAAGTTGCTCAACATCTTTAGACATTAGAAAAATGCCAGTTAAAATCACAATGATATACTATTTTATATCCACTGGAATGGCTGCAATTATAAAGACTGACAATATGAATATGGGCAAGTATAAAAAGCAACTGAAATTCTGTTACATTGTCCATGGGAGTATAACAATAGAGAACTGTTTGGCTGTTTCTTAAGTGGTTAAACGTACACTTTCTCTGTGATCCAGCAATTTCACTTTTAGGCTTCTACCCAGGAGAAATGAAAATATATGTTCACAAAAAGACTTAATCTAATAATGTTTAAAGCAGACTTAGAAATAATAGCCTCAAACTGGAAACCCAAATGTCAAGTAAGAGGATAAGTAGAAAAATTGTGGTACATGTATACAATGTAATATTAGTAAGCAATAACAAATAATGAACAGCAAATACATGCAACAACAAAGATGAATCTCAAAAATATGTTCATTGAAAAATGTGAGGGGTGTGAAATTTTATCCTACTTGCAGGCTAACAAGTCATGGATGCTGGCAGAAGACATGAGACTCCTGGGTCAGAGATAAAGCACAGTTTATTACAGCAATACCATGAGTAATATTAGAACATTAGCATTTGCACTATCTCTGAGTACAAATTTTCAAAGGATATTCAAAGAGGGCTAGCACATGCAATGAGCTGTGTTACAAGAGAAACATTCTGGATTTAGGGAGTGCAAATCTTTTATAAAAGACAGCATGTCTGACATTTGCCCTAGGAAGAGATATTATTTTTATTATACTAAATAATAAGTCAACATGCCCTTTGCTCTGGAGAGAGATACTATCTCTATTTTCAAGAATGCTCACTATAAAAATATATCTGGAACAGGACAATCATTACCTCTGTTCATAAGAGGTATATAAATGTAAGACCCATAAGGACTGTCTCCCAGTGTTAAGTAAAAAATCCACAGAAAAAGGAAGATACGCTAACTTAGGAGATTTGCCAAAAGAATTTTCTTTTGTATTTTATCTTTGTGTGGTTTTTGTATCAAGTATATTAGAACTTTATAGAAGAAGTGGAAAATCCTTACATCTCTGTTTATATTCCAGAACAGTTGATGTAACATGGTGTTTACCTTTCCCATGATAAAATCATTGAAACAGGATCCTATTTAGGAAGGAGTGCCCATCTTTGACTACCATGATTACCATTTCAATTATTTCCATCGTTAATGGTCTACTTGAGTTTTCTAAATTATTTTGATTCAATTCTAGAAAAAGTATTCATAGAGAAACATCCATTTATTTTAGATTTTGACTTAATTATTAGCAAAAAAATCACATGTGTACACAGTTATTTTAAAATCTCTTAATTACAGGGATTATGTTTTTTCCCTATCCCTTTATGGTATGTTTTTTGATTTCTTCTCCAAACCGCAAAAATTTGTCAGTATTATTCGTCTGTTCAAAGAACCAACTCTCATGTTAATGGATCATATTGAAATCAAATGGCATATATGGGTGACAAATCCTTTTTTCTCTTACCTCCATCTCTCATTGTGGGGATCTTCAGTTACTTCAGGATTTGTTCTGCTTCTTTCTCTAAAGCAGAGGTGGTAAACTATAGGCCATGAACCAAATTTGGCCCACCACCTGTTTTTATAAACACCATTTTATTAGAGCCCAGCTATACCTATTCACTTACAAATTACGAATTGCTTCTTTGCAACCACCACAATAGAGATGCGTGCATGCAGAAGAGACTATGTGGCCCACAAAGACAAAAATAAAAATTACTACCTGATTCTTCCCAGAAAAAGTAGGCCAACTCCTGCTCTTCAGTCAAAACATATTCATGATAGAAGCCCTCTATAAATGGCTCACTTTGCTTGCAAAGCATTTCTCAGGGCTTTGTACTGGGGACAAACACCTTCACTAATAGCCTCTTGGGAAATACAGGGAAGAGAAGCAGCTACAGTTGTCCATTTCTTCTAGATTTAATCCTTATCACTAACCATAAACTCCACATTTTTTATATTTGTTTAAGGTGAGTTCATAATTTATCTGAAATTTTGCTGGGTGAAAATTGCCTTACCATTGCAATAGCTTCCTCTTTTTATAGGTTTGGATTGATTTTCTCTGTTCTTAGTCAGCTATCAATTCAATTTCACATGTTCCTAGCATTCCTCAAATCATCTGTTCCTGTATTTCTAGGAACACTATGATTTTTTTTCATATACCCTACCTGTCATTCAATGTAATCTTTGATGAGAGGGGAGGTAGAGAGTATGTGCTCTACTCATGATCTTGTGAGTTACTGCTAGATTATAAAGTATAAGGCTACCAGATCACATTGTTATATAAAGGCCAAAAAAAAAAAAATACTTGTGTCCGATATACACTTGGTAGCTCCAGGCTTGACAGGCTTCTCTATTCAGGTAATAGAGCTGAAACAAGGTAAGAATGCTACCAATATGGTATCCAAATTTTTTAAAAGAATTTCTTAGCAACTAAAAGTGAGGCCCAAAATTGGCTTTCAGCAGCAAAATGAGGGTCTCTTTCTTATACGTATACTGGTATTTCCGAGTCTTTGTTGAGAGGGAGAGGATGGTTAATGAGAAAAGTTTTATATTATTTATCATGAGTTCTTAACAAAACTCTCTGGGGTAATGTCCCTGCACGCTACAGATATTAATTTTTTAAAGTTTAAAACACTTCTCTCTTTTGATGATTTTCACACAGCTCAATAATAAAAGAGAAGTAGAGAAACTTTCTTACCATATCCCAAGCCTCCAAAACAAAACACTTTCACCAAGGAAACTTCAAATCTGGGAAATTAAATTTATCATACTTGCCACTTTTTTCAAAGACTCTGACAAGGCAGCGATATATATTCAAAACGCAGTATTTTTGCCTTTAATCCCAATACTAATATGCAATAACCATAGATCCAAGGGGGAAACAGAGTTTAAAATTATTACCTTGGTTTATTTATCTCACTACAATTTGGGATAACCAAGGAAAGGAATTACTGAAAGGAATTACTTATAATCATCAATTATACACAACTCTGATACCAGTTTTAAAATTAAGCTATTTTAAATGACTAAAGCTCATTTAAAAAACTGCTTACAGTATTAGTAAGAATAATTTTAATTAAAAGCACACTCCAGCAGATGGTTACATCCATTTTGAAAGGAAGAAAACTAAAAAGGTTTCAACTTAGATGCAAACATTTCTCATGACCCAAACCACAGCTTAGTAGAATTCAAATGTTAGCTTCTGTAATATACATGTTAGTGCCAGTCACAAAACTGAAACACTGTAGTAAAGGCATCTGCTTGTCTGGTCTATCAAACATTTCAATTCATGCTAGAAGTGTTTTTATAATTATGCGGATAAATGCTTTCTTCACAAATCATCCCTTTTCTCTACTTCTCATCCAACATGAAAAAAGAAGCACTGTATAACTCTAGAACAAAGTGGAAAACTTTTAAAAGATTTTAAGAGAAGAACACTAAATTCCATTAATTAGTTGAACCAGCCAAAGCTACTGGGATATGAATAATTTTATAAGAATGAGAAGAAAAAAAGAACCAGCCCAATGTTGTTGACAGGGGAAGGAGTGGACACTTCTTATACACTGATATTGGGAAGGTAAATTTGGCACTGTCTTGAAAAGGCTTTGATCTAGTAATTTTACATCTGGAAATTTATCCTGAATAAACAAAAATACATGTAATATGTCTATACAAGGCTGTTCCTTGCAGTATTATTAATGATAACCAAAAATGGAAAAGCAATCCAACTAGCCAGTATTACCAACAATAATCATCATAATAGGTGGTCTTGCAATATATTAAATGAACATGGACAATTTCTTTATTAACACAGAAATATTAAATAAAACAGAACATATCTAAATACAAAACACATAGCCAAACATAAGAAAGGTAGAAAGGGGGAGAGGTCAATAGGAGAGTGAGAGAGAAGGAGTGAAAGGGACTGAGAGGGAGGGAGGGGAAGAGAGACTGAGAGTGAGAGTGAGAGAGAGTGAGAGTGAGAGAGTGAGAGAGTGAGAGAGTGAGAGAGTGAGAGAGAGAGATAAGGAAAGAGAGGAGATTGATCCCTTCCTGACAACAAGAATAAGCCTCAAAGCAGAGAGGTATGATGAGGTCGATAAGCGAATGCCATGGCAGCTCAAGGAATTTGGACAGACAGCCAAACATCTGGAGCTGAGGTTTAAATTGCCACATGGGGACAGAAATGTTCCCATTTCAGTTGTGCCTCTCATACTCCCTCAAGCAAGGCAGAAAGTTGGGACTGAGATGTTGAACATAAAGCTGAGATACTGAAGCATACAAATTAACCCTGCTAATGTGATCAGAAAATCCTAAACTGAGTAATTGCAAAATTAATCTACAACTGGCCGAGGCAGTGGCTCACACCTGTAATTCCAGCACTTTGAGAGACTGGAGTGGGAGGATTGCTTGAGGCCTGGAGTTCAAAACCAGCCTGGTCAACATAGTTAGACCACCTCTACATAAGAAAAAAACAAAAATTAGTTAGGTGTGGTAGTATGCACCTATGGTCCTAGCTACTCAGGAACATGAGGTGGAAGGTTTGCTTGAGCCCAGGAGTTTGAGGCTGCAGTGAGCCATGATTTCTCCACTGAACTCCAGCCCAGGAAAAAGAGCAAGACTGTCTCAATCATAATCACAATCATCATCCAGAACTTAGAAGATCTACAGAAACCCGAAAGAATTGCGGGGGTAGGGGCGAGGGGAGATACACTGTAGGGACATTTGCTCAATTTAGGGAAGAAAATTCCTGCAGAAAAAAAACCAGACATAAAGATAACCTTTAAAAATGAACATTAAAAACAAATCAAACAGGAGATCCAGCCTCAGAACTAGAGCTAGTAGAACAATCTAAGTAAAACTATTAAACATCTCTTTAAAATAATTAATAAGATTAAAGAATAGAAACCACAATGAAAAGATAGGTGACCATAAAATTTATTTTTAAAAAAGCAAAAAAAAAAACTTTGGGAAATTGAGATATAATAACTGAAATTAAACTGATGAATTGGGTATGTAAATTGAAGTGTTTAAAAAGGGAATCCTTGTACACTGTTGGTGGGAATGTAAGTTAGTGCAGCCATTATGAAAAATAGCATAAACTTTCCTCAAAAAATTAAAAATAGAATTACCATATGATCCAGCAATCTGACTAATGGAGATATATACCAGAGAACTGAAATCAATATATTGAAGAGACACCTGTATCTCTTCAGCATTATTCAGCATTATGCAGAATCACTAATCTATGGAATCAACCTAGATCTCCATCAATGGATGAATAAAGAAAATATGGCAAATATACACAATGAAATATTATTCTGTCTTTAAAAAAAAAAAGGAAATCCTGTCATTTATGACAATCAGGAGGACATTATGTGAATTGAAATAAGCCAGGCATAGAAAAACAAATACTGTATGATCTCACTTGTATGTGGAATATAAAAATGTCAAACTCCATAAATAAACATTTTTCAAAAGCAGTTATACGAAAACCAAAGGACATCTGAAAAAATGCTCAACATCACTAATCATCAGGGAAATGCAAATTAAAACCACAGTGAGATACTATAACAGTCAGAATGGCTATTAAAAAGACCAACAACAACACAGATGTTGGTGAAGATGCAGAAAAAAAAAGAACTCTAATACACTCTTAGTGAGAATATAAATTAGTACAACCCTGTGGAAAACAGTATGGAGATTTCTCAAACAACTAATAATAGAACCACCATTTGACCCAGCAATCCCATTACCAAGTATCTACTGAAAGGAAAATAAGTCATTGCATCAAAAAGATATCTCTACCCCTATGTTTACTGCAACACTATTAACAATAGCAAACTTATGGAATCAACCTAAGTGGCCACTGATGGATAAATGGAAAAAGAAAATGTGACATATATATACAATGGACTACTACTCCACCATAAAAAAGAATAAAATCATGTCTTTTGTAGCAACATGGAGGGAACTAGAGCTCATTATCTTCAGTGAAACAAGTGAGACATGGACAAATGTCACATGTTCTCACTTAAAAGTGGGAGTTAAACAATGTGTACACATGGATATTGAGTGTGGAATGATAGACAATGGAGACTGGGAATCATTAGGGGGTGGTAAGGGGTGGATGATGATAAATTAATGGACACACTATACATTGTTCAGATGAAAGATACCCTAAAAAGCCCTGAATTCACCATTACGAATTCAATGCAGGTGGCAAGATTGCACTTGTACTTCATACATTTATACAAATAAAATTTTAAATGAAAAAGTCCAATTTACATAAACAGCAAAATAGTAGTTACCAGAGGCTGAGGGTAGAAGGTTTGGGGAGCTATTGGTCAAAGGACACAAAATTTCAGTTGGGAGGAGTAAGTTCAAGAGGTCTATTGTACATCATGGTGACCTCAGTTAGTAACAAAATAAAATATTTTTGAAAAGTGGTAAGAAAGTACCTTTTAAACATTCTTACCACAAAAAAAAGTGAGATAATGCATATGTTAAATACCCTGATTTAGCCATTCCATGATACATACAGATATCAAAACATCGTGTGTACCCATAAATATACACAGTGTTTACCTTTCAATTAAAATTTAAAATTTTAAATAATGAAATATTTAGGGGTAAAGATTATGGTATCTGCAACTTCCTTTGAAATGATTCATAGATACAAAATGAATTGATGGATGGTTATAGGGTTTTATAAATGACATGTTATAAAGAAAATAAAACAAGATATTAATTGTAGAATCTAAGTGGTAGGCATACATATTGCAAAATTCTTTCAGCTTTTCTGTATGTTTGAACATTTTTCTTATAAATTACTGAGGAAAATGTATTAAATAAGTTGTGTACCACATTGCCCACCATCATCATTATTGTCGTAGCATTAACAACAGCAGCAATAGCCAGCCCTTATATAGCGCATAAACTAAAACACTACTTAAAAATAGTATTTGGCCAGGCGCAGTGGCTCATGTCTATAATCCCAGCACTTTGGGAGGTCGAGGCAGGTGGATCATCTGAAGTCAGGAGTTCGAGACCAGCCTGGCCAACACGGTGAAACCCTGTCTCTACTAAAAACACAAAAATTAGCTGGGCATAATAGTGGGTGCCTGTAATCCCAGCTACTCAGGAGGCTGTGGCAGGAGAATTGCTTGACCTGGAAGGTAGAGGTTGCAGTGAGCCGAGATTGTGCCATTGCACTCCAGACTGGATGACAGGAGCGAAACTCCATCTCAAAAAAAAAATAGTATTTTCCATATATTAACTAAGTAATCCTTCTAATGATCCTATGATGCAAGTACTGTCATTGTCCGTTTTTTGCAGATGATAAAACTAAGGCATAGAGTAGCTAAATAGCTTGTCCATAGTCACATAGCTAATAAATAGTAGAAGCTGAGATTTGAGTCTACTTAATCTGGCCCTGGATTCCTCTTTCTTCTTAATCATATGCTACAAGGAAAAAAGTTTTATCAGAACCACAAAAAGAAAGAAATCTTAAAATTATCCCAAAACAAGACAGATAGCTTATAATGGAAAAATAATTTGAATGACATAAGATTTTACAATAACAATAATAAAAGCCATAAGATAAATGGAAAAATATTTTTCAGGTATTAAAAACATTATCACCTTAGAATTCTATACCCAGCTAAATTATCAAAAAGGAAGTCAAAGACAAGGGACAAGAAATTTTCCTGTAACAATTCACCACTGCACAAACTGCTAAAATATATTCTATAGAAAGAAGGGAATTTAATTCACAAATAAGGAAGCAGGTGAAAAATAATAAAAAATGAGCAAAGTCATTGGTAAATATGTTGGTAAATCTAATTAAGATCTGAAATAATAATACCACTCCCACCATAATTAATGGATAATTTTTAAAAAATAAGGTTTAAATGACTACATGTAAGATGGGGAGCAGAGAACAGAATAAATGATCCTAAGATTCTTGAGGAGAGACGTTAAGATCTATTAACGATTAACTAGAATGTAAGTGCCTGAGTGGAGGAACATCACTGCTAGAACCACAGAACCTAGAGCAGTGCCTGATAAGAAGTTAAACAACCAGAGTAAACCTAAACAAACGAGAAGAAAGAAAATAAATTCTGGTATATCCACATAAAGAAATAATATTCAGTCACTTTTAGTGTGGATCTGATGTATATTTATGACAAGAAAAAATGTAGATAATATATTGAGTGAAAATATAAAGTAATCAAATAAATGTATGGAATGTAAAAGAATTTTTTTAAATGTATATCTGTAGACAGATACATAGCTACATAAATAATTACACTTATATATAAATAGCTACAGATTTATATGTTTATACCTATAAATAGGCATGTCTATACATTCATAAAGACAGATAAAGATAGTAAATAGAGAAAAAACTTTTGATGTTTGCATGCCAAAATGTTAATAATTTTTCTCTTGAAAATGAATTTATGAGTGTTGTTTAAATGTTATGTCCCTTCTTTTCATTTTCTGTGACTATATTTTCTTTATCATCTTTAACAGCAAAAAATAACAAAGAAATAAAAAAAGCTGATATAAATAATAAATATCCATAAAACATCATTTAACCTTGTAAGCAATAAAACAGTCTAGAAACAAAAAAAGACAAGTTGGAGATAAGAGTTAGAAAAAAAAAAACAGAGTAAAATAAGTAGGAATATGCTTGTAGAAAGATTTAAGTTTGTGTAGTGATTGAGGATAGCTGAAATTTAAAAGAGGATATTATTTTAACCAAGTATTTTTAAATGTCCTTACTTAAATGCATAACGAAAATGGTCATAATAAAAGCATAAATATCAATAAATTAACTAACCAGAGGCTATTTTATAAGAAAGTCATAGCAGAATTGCATTTAATTAATTATCTCAGTTATTTATGTCCATGAAAAAAAATTTAACTACTCAGCTTCAGCATCCAAGTGGTAGTTACTAGAATTGCAAAGATGGCACCGTAGGAAGAAACCAGCCACTTCTTTAAATTGAATCCTGTAACTTCAAGCCTATTAAATAGAAAAAATTACCTTATCTTCCTAAGAGTGTAAAATCAAGAATTTTTTTTTTTCTCCAAAAGTAAGTGGTACCAAAACTTCTTTAGTAATATAAGTTGGGTGGTCGCTATGCAAGATTGAAAGAGCAAAATTAAAAGGAATAATCCACACTTGAATCTTCAAATGTGTTAATAATACAAGGATCACTCACTATCCAAATCTATTTGATTCTTAAGTTATTGAAGTAAAAGTACTGCTAAAGCAGAAAAGGGGTGATGAGGAGCATTGGGAAGCATTCTAACTCAGTACCAGGAAGAGGGTACAATCCTACCAGGTTCACTTATAAACTGTGCAACATTGGGAAAGCCACTTCATATTTATGGATTCAGATTTTATCCACTGAAAACCAGAAGAGTAGACAAACTAATACTTAAACTCTTTTTCAAGCCTAATATACTCTGATTCTATAAGACCAAAGAACAGTTCAGATCTCTGAACCGTTATACAGCTCACAGCACATATTAAGATGAAAGACTTAAGGAAAGGTCACAGGATAACTGGGATCAATAAAATAGAATTCAAAATAGATTATTTTTCAAAGTTCTCATCTGTAATTTATAATTAACAGAAAACCAAAGCCCATGAAAATATTTGCTCTTGCTGAGCCACCCTCCACCATTTTGAGTAATGCAAATCATGCACATATTTTCTAATAAATACATGATCTGCCTAGTTGGAGAGTCTTACACAGAAGAAAATAAGCATGTACAGTATCTAGTATGAGTGCTTTCCTAGAGCCTTAGAAGACAATAGACATGATGTACTTTTTAAAAACCCATACAGAAATGTAGAAGGATACCACAAAGGTAAAAAATGATTTAACAACTGATTGCTAAAATCTTCCCAGCATAGTATTTTGCACACAGAAGACACTCGGTAAATGAATGACTAAAAGAATGAATGAAGCAAGCTTACGTCTTGAAGTTCCTTTATGTCTCAAAATCACAAATCTATAAAATACCTGTTTTTTATGGAAATCCTTCAGGGCTGTTTCATAGCCTTCTTCCAGTCTACTGAAGGCTATTCCTACATCTGTGGTCCACCATATTTGTGAGCTGGTTAGTCCAACTTGAGCCGGGAAATCAAAAATCCACAGTTCCCTAGGTTTTTCCTCATAGGCCACTATGGCTTCTGTGATAGAATGACGCACCGTTTCTTGCATAGTCTGTTCAAGCTGCAGAAGCCATGTTTCCACCTTTGGAAGCAAGTTGAAATGTTATAACTTAGGCTTAACTACGGAAGGATAATTTCATCCTCCTACTGGCTCTAAGGCCATGCAGAGGGTAATGCCCCAGGTGGATTCATTTTAAACCCAGGTAGAAAACTTCAAGAGGCATAACTCAAAGGGGAAAGTGAACAACTGATTGGTGAAATCTTTCTCCTACAGGAACCTGCCTTCTCCCAGGAATAATGCTCATCTGACTTTACCCACCAGCTGGCTAAAAACTTTCCACAGCCTAAACAGAAAAGGGGTTCTTCATTATTCATTTCTCAGCTTTGAAGGCAAGGAGGTTCTAGACCAAGATTCCCCTCTGGTAACACATAGTGTTTTCAGAAGCCAAACATAACAGACACCTATAGAGGTATGAGTCATATTCTAGAGCTTTAATAATAAAAATTCAGTTAAATTTTTTTCTATTAATTTTTAAATCTACTGAAAATTCTTCTCTAAAATCTTCATAGTGCACAGTTTTAAGATAAAATGTTTTCAGCAAGTACCTTAATTATATTCCCTTCTGGCTCTAATCTTCACACTTGTCAGAAATTAGACCACGGGAGAATATTAGAGATAGGACAACTGCTGACTTGTAAAAATTAATCTTTTTTTTTTTTTAAATTGAAGCTTAGTTTGCTCCCACAAATACAACTTAGCCCAGTTTCCATCCTGTTCAAATGTATTTTGTTATATTAATCCAGGCATTTATTTCCTTGGGATATCATATAATTAAAATGATACATATATTATTTGCAAATAATTGACCATAGCAATAAAAAGTGACTATAATAAATAAATACCAAGAATCACATGAGATTCTGAAGATGATACAACTGATTTCTTCCTCCACCCCTGTGAAGAGAGCAGGAGCATTCCTAGAGCCTCTGGAGAATTGGGACAGAGTGATATGTGGTTAATGAGCTGACAACCTCCTCTCTTGAAAGAAACAGCAAACACTGCCCTGGCAATGGCCTCAGTATCTCTTCTTAAGGGTCTTCCCTCTGGCTTCACAACTGTGCTCTGTTAACAGGCATGAGTTCAGATTAATCGAATTAGATCAGGTTGTTCTGATCTAACCAATGGGGTCTGGTATCTCTGCCTTAATAACTACGGGTAACTCTTAATGTCACCAAGCAACAAGTTCCCTCATTAATTTAGTCATTATTGTATGTCTCCTGGATACCCTGGGATCCATATCCTCCACATGGCCACCTGTTCTCAAGAACTTTGCAGTCCATTTGGGAAGACGAAACACACATATATGTCAATCTGTCAGCTCACGTACAGATGATTGTGCCAACAATGGCAACCTAACTCAGTATGGTTTGAGAACTAAGCTCTGATGAGGTGCTTGCTGGATCCTTCCCTTTTTGGTACTTCTCAACCAACCCCCTATAACAACAATTGCTACCTCTATTATTATGTGCATATCCATTTTCTCAATGGGCCTAAGACCTCCTCGAAGACAAGGGCCAATTCTGAACTCCCAAAAGCCTGACCTAGCATCTGATGCATAGTAGGTATTCGACACTTGCTGAAGAATATACTAATGGACTAAACTAGGGGGGAGCCAATGAAAAGAGTGCAGAAATACAAAAAAGCACCAAATTAAAAGCATCTTTTTATAAAACGAAGGCAATTAGGGGGTGAATTTGTATATGTTTACAAGTCTCTAGCATAAGTTGCTTATACAGAATAAATTAGAGCACTGTAAAAACTTTCAATATCAAGGGTTCCTGCTAGTGACAACCACATCCATCAATTGGACTATCCCCCTCCAGGCATCATGCCAGTCGGTGAGCAGTTTGCTGGGAGGGAGCAGACAGCAACACACTTTTGTCAAGAGAGTTTATGGCAACTTTTCCTAATCATTATAATATCATCCTAAAAAGCCCAAGAGATCAAAAAATATATTTTAATCAAAGTATTCCACCATCTGCTTCTCCTTCATTTGGCAGGATTTTTCTGGTACAATATTAAAAAGCAACAGAAAGGAGTAAAGAAAACCCTTGTAAAATAAGGTTGCCACTCACATTTCTGCAAATACTTTCAGGAACACCTGCCCCAACCCAAATGGTTCTCCACTAGACACTATTCCATCAGTTACTCTGTGGATTAACCCAAGCTACGCAAGCTTCATCATAAAAAGATGCAATTCCCCTAAATAATCTGAACACACCAGAAATGCTTTCATAAATCATAATGAGCCATTCTTGTGGATAACTGTTAAGAATATTTTTGAGGTATTTGGCTGTGAGAGGAGAGAATATGCTAACTTAACTCTGTGCACATGGTAATTAGAGTACAGGACATCAGCTTGCTAGACTCAATCAACTTTATTTACGAGGAGCCATTTATAACATTCACAATGGACTACTGAAACACAAAGCCTCTTTAAAACAAGCTTTATTGCAAGGTGCTGCTTCACTGTAACTCTTCTCTGTTCTCTGAGCAGTGGTGAAAACAGAATAAGCTTTGTAGGAGACTCAGTCACTAAGTTGCATTTGCTACTAATTCTGGGGTCACTCATTCAATCTATGACAGTTGCTTCTGTCTAGCTCAATTCCTAGCGTCTCTGAGACCCTGCTGGGTGCCAAAGTCACATGAGTAGAAACTGGAACGCATGGCAGAAGAGCCCTCTGTCACAGTTGATACAGATAAAAAGGAACCTCCGAGCAAAAAACTAAGCAGAGCCTGATTTGACCTGGGTTGAATTTTTTTCTTGTTTAACTCAACCTTCTAAGAGTATGCTGAAAATACTCCCCTAGCATAGAAAACCTCATAATCAAATCTTACATGGCCCACACATTCACACTCGGCTTGGAATGGGACATACTCCTTTTCTTTGCTGTACATTCCAACTGCCCTGTGTGCAGAAACATCCTGATTGTCTTCAAACTGCAGATCTGCAATGCTGTCGAAAAGTTTGGCAAGGTGATGTGTTACCTAAAATGAGAATATTAGGAAAGATAAGAGCATTTCTTGCTGTAGGTATATTCTGATAATCTAGAGATGATGCCATATGAAGTCATGAAACTTTATGGAGTTAGAGTTGTCTCAAAATGTTTTCCCTCAAGATAAAAGTCACTTCTAAAATGTCAGAGCTTGAAAGGATCTTGGTGGAGAAGTGGCCAGTCACTCTGGCCAAATCATCACATGTTGGCTGATGAAAGCTTACCATGAAAAGTGACCTATTTTCTACTTGATGACTGGAGGCTTACTGACTTCTCTATCTGTACCATATTCCTGTAGACAGGCATCCTGCTGGGGCTTCTGTAGTCAAGTTTTAAAAATTCAAATTCACAGCATTAGTGTACACTATGAAAAAGCTATTAAAATGTCTGAAATGAAAAATGTCAATTAGAAAGAATTTTACTTTTGGGGGAGGTTATCTGTTAACATGCACTTGCCTTGATACTTTGGTGAGCCCCACAGTATCCTTGGTACATAAGAAAGGTGAGTAGGATTTCTCCCTTTTCATTGATGAGGAAATTAAAACTAAAATATTAGGTAAATTCTCCAAGTTGACATAACTAAAAGTAAGTGGCAGTTAGACATTGAATCTATAATTCCAGGCCACATCTAAAAACATCAAGTTCTTCCGGTATCATAACCTCTTACATCCTAAGTTTTGCATTCTCCAATACAAAACCAGTAAATAGCAAGCACATTGAACTCTATGCAGGTTCCAGACAATTTGGGGGAAAAAAAAAACCAACAACAACAAAGATCAGATCAAAGACAAAACCTTAGCATTTATTTTGCAGAAGTCAGTTTGAAGAACAAAATCTAACTGGCCTCCAACCGCAACCCCAGAATGAACAACACTTATTCATCTTGTTATGTTAGCACGGACCAGAAAAATCCTCCTCTGGGGAGCACTGCCCTATGTTTTTGTCATGGAGGAAAGGAGAGAATGACATGTGTTGTGTGGGTAAATTCACACCCAAGGAGAAAAAGAGAACAGACTTTATTAATCAGGGAAGTTACTCTATCATCTCTCTATGGGTAGACTGAGTAAAGGGCAAGGGTCAGCCCAGAGGAAGTATCAGAAATGGGAATACATGTTCCCTGGTTATTCATAGTGCACATAAAAGCTGCTAAGTGGAAAACAGTTTTGTGGTTCCTCAAAAACTTAAACATAGAATTAGCAATGATCCAGCAATTCTTCTCCCAGGTATATACCTACAGAGTTGAAAATAGGAACTCAAACAGGTATTTGTACATCTCTGTTCATCGAAGCATTATTCACAATAGCCAAAAGGTGGAAACAACCTAAACGTCCATCAAATGATGAATGGATAAACAAAATGTGGTATATCCATACAATGGAATATTGTTCAGTCGTTAAAAGGAATATTACTGATACATGCTACAACTTGGATGAATCTTGAAAATATAAGCTAAATGAAAGAAACCAGTCACAATATACCACACATCATATCTTGTATTATCCCATTATCCCATTTATATGAAATATCCACAAGAGATAAATCCATAGATACAGACAGCAGATTGGTGGCTGCTAGGGGCTGGAGGGAGGGGTATGAGAAGTTACTGCTTAATGGATAGGGGGTTTTACTTTCAGCTTGATGAAAATGTTTTGGACTTAGATAAAAGGTGGTTGCATGACACTGTGAATGTACAAAATGCTATTGAATTGCATACTTAAAACAGTTAATTTTATGTTAAATTTTACCTCAACAGAAAAAAATAAATATGAGCTGCTGATAACCAGAAGATAGGGTGAAGCAATACAAAACATTTCCAAGCATATAGGCTCCACTGCTGTAACAAACTTTTCTTGAAATGCAGTTTAACTGGACATGATAAGTATACCATAGCAGCTTCTAGAAACAATAGCAACCTGCCTAAATTTTCTGCATGCCAAGACCAACACCAATATTGGTAAGGAACTTCTTTAGGGTGATTTAATCTTTGAAGCTTTCAGCCTTTTCATTTTTGCTGTACATGCAGTTTTATTATCAAAGAAAATCACAGCAAGAAGTCCTCCGAGTTTAAAATAGATGAGTTTTTGAGACTCTCACTTACTTTAAACACAGATAGAGTGGTAGCTACCTGATCACAGCTTGGGTTCTATTCTCTTCCATCTCTGTACATTACCCAGAGGATATTAATATAGAGAAAGTCTCCACTAATCTCATAATTCACTCTTACAGCTGAAGTGGCCAGGAAGTACACAGATGTTGAATGGCTTCTACTGTGTAATGGGCCTAGATAATATTCAACTGAAAAGCCTTTGGATAAATGAGACTTCAGCCATCAGACACTCTCACACATTACTGCTTGGGTGAGAAAATAATTTCGAGAACTTCTAGCTCTGTAGTAACTCAATGACCAGGAAACACAAACCTTAGGCAGAGTTCTCCTATTTCTTATACATGGCATAGTTGAAGTTAGATGTTTTCATATTGTCTTCTATTTAAACTTTCTGAGGGAACAAGACTATTTTTTTAACAAGTGTGGCCCCTGTTGCCCTCAGATTTGTTCTATTTTTAATGAGATCTCTCCGTGTTTGTTAACCCAAAATTAAAATTCCTTCTTCCCAGTGAGCTGTTTGGAAAGGCCTTTCATTTTACAACTAAAAATAGATTAGGCTGGGTGCAGTGGCTCATACCTGTAATCCCAGCACTTTGGGAGGCCAAGGCGGGTGGATCACCTGAGGTCAGAAGTTCGAAACCAGCCTGACCAACATGGTGAAACCCTGTTCCCACTACAAATACAAAATTAGCTGGGCATGGTGGCGCATGCCTGTAATACCAGCTACTCGATAGGCTGAGGCAGGAGAATCACTTGAACCCGGGAGGCAGAGGTTACAGTGAGCCGAGAAGGCGCCACTGCACTCCAGCCTGGGCAACAACAGCAAAACTCCATCTCAAATAAATAAATAAATAATAAAAAATTAATACTTCGTAGGCTCCTCTTTTGATAGAGAAAGGATATGAGCACCTCAAATCATTTTTTAAAAAGAACCAATAACTCATCATGTATTTTAAGTAGGTTTCTAAAAGATTAGTGCAAAAACTGAATACAGGTAGTCCTGACTTTGCATAATAGTACAAAATCATAAAAATGACCACACCGGCTGAAATCACATTATGCAATCTAAATGATCAATGGGAGAAACTTATGATGGGACAATGACCTTTACAAATTTGTGTCAAAACATTAAAGCTTCTCACTGTTGGTTATAAACATACAGGGAGATCAAAAAAACCCATAAACTAGTATTTTGTCGACTGCATTTTAAAACACTAAACAGTTTTCTTTGCAGAAAACAAGTTATTTGAATAGCACTTGCCTCCTTCTCATCTTACTACTTAAGGTACAGAACGAGCATCTTTTCTCTGCCTTGACAAACTCATACTCCCTTTGAATTTATATCCGGCCATCAACATTTTACCTTTGAAGCATTCAGTGTCATGAAATTTCTTGTAAGTCTCTTTAATGTGAAGTCAGTTTTTGTTGTTTGGGAGGTTTGTTTTTAATATGTTCGTTTTTCCTGGCATCACTTCCTCTGGTACATCTTCATTCTTTTTGTCAAAACCACTGTTGTCATTTATGTTCCCAAGTTTATCTTCACTAAGTTCCCCTGGCTGCATATCACTCTCTCTGGTGGTGTCTGGTCGTCACTGTCCATCAGCTCTCTCTTCTGTGACTCCCATCTATGTTTGATTCCATTTTCGCTTCTAGCATTATCAATTTTCATTTCTGTGCTACACTTCCAACTTTGTTACTATTTCCTTCTGTCCATTAACTAATGAAAAATGTCATGCGGGTTCATCACAGAACTACAAGCTTAGCTGCCTGTGTGTGAAGTGAGTAAAAGCAGCACAGTGGCTGATCACTGACAGAATTAGAAAGATGTGACATGACTGTCACTGATCATGATGCACATCTGTTACTTAGGCAGTGATTTTTGTGGGCTGGAGAGTTAGTAATCAACTATGTGCTTTATGCAATCACTCAGAGTTAATTTACCATAGTAGCTGAAATTTGAACCATGTTGTCAGGGCACTGGCATTATTTAACCGAAGCTTAGTAACTGAAATTCATAAATATCAGAACTGTGCACAGGGAGAACCTCTTATGAAATAAAAGAACTTACATTTATCTAATTGTAAATAAACTGAAAATACTTAATCATTAGCTAATTTTATAATTTAAAACGCATGCAGTGATCAGTTGATCTACCTTCAGGACTTACAGCTACTGTTCACTTAGAAAACAAAGGGAAAAGTGGCACGCGCCTATAATCCCAGCTACACCAGAGGCTGAGGCAGAGAACTGCTTAAACCTGGAGGGGCAGAGGTTACAGTGAGCCGTGATCGCGCCACTGCACTCCAGCCTGGGTGACAGAGACTCTGTCTCAAAAAAAAAAAAAAAAAAAAAAAAAAAGGGAAAAAAGACAAAATTACTACAGCTTACAATTATATTCTCAAACTGTACCGCTTGCTTTCTGCCTATATCTAAATTCGTATTTGCCCTATCTACCTAAAGATGCTGCTGCTGCTTATTAATGGGATAAAATATACAGAAAGCCTAGTGCCACTCCTGGCCTGGTGAGCACCTCAGGACTCATTCATATGTTTTCATTAATTAATTTATTCGTAATGACAATATTCACGATAACATTTTTAAGAATATAAATCATGACCAAAATACGGGCAGCCCTGGTCTTTTGTGGATGATATTCTCTAGAATGAGATAAAGTGAGTCCATGATTTTTACATGTGTAAAAACTTAAGTCAATGTGTCAAAATAGTAAATAGTTGCATGTGTTTTTTTAAAAAAATAACAGTTTTGGGCCAGGCGTGGTGGCTCACACCTATAATCCCAGCACTTTGGGAGGCAGAGGCAGGTGGATCACCTGAGGTCAGGAGTTTGAGACCAGCCTGGCCAATATGGTGAAACGCCAACTCTACTAAAAATACAAAAATTTGCTGGGTGTGGTGGCATGTGCCTGTAATCCCCGCTACTCTGGAGGCTGAGGCAGGAGAATCGCTTGAACCTGAGAGGCAGAGGTTGCAGTGAGCTGAGATTGCACCACTGCACTCCAGCCTGAGCGACAAGAACGAAACTCCATCTCCAAAGAAAAAAGAAAAATAAAATAATAAAATTAACAGTTTTGGTGATGGTACAGAGACATAGGCATACAATATGGTTAAGAGTCTAAATCTGAAAAAAAAAGGCCTTCTAGAAGCTAGTTAAATCGGTATGGCACATTCATAAAATGAAACCTCTTATAGCTACAAAACATCAAATTGTAGAGGAATATTACAGTTTTGATTAAGTATATATGTCATAACTCACAAACACAGACACATTTAAAAAACTATGATCAATCAAAAATAGCAATGAGTATATTAATCTCAACTTTTTAATGTATTTCTATATTTTTCAAACTTTCAATAATGAACATGCAATTACTTACATAATCCAGATTTGCTTTTACCAAAAATAAAATCACAGTATAATATTTTATAATTTGATTTTTCACTTATTACTATAACTTAAACATATCCATATATCATCAATGCATATAAGGTTTTGTGTTTCTTTCATAAAATGTTTACATGCATAAATGTATAATTTTATATAAATGTATTCACAACACAAATGCTGGGTTTTTTTAAAATAAACTTTTAGAAATTGGAATACATATGCAGAAAAATGGGAAAAAATTATGTGTATACAACTTAATAAATTTTAACAAAGTAAGCACAATTCTTGTGATTACCACAAGATTAAGGAATAGAATAGTGGCCGGGTATGGTGGCTCACGCCTGTAATCCCAGCATTTTGGGAGGCCAATGCAATGCAGGCAGATCACCTGAGGCCAGGAGTTCAAGACCAGCCTGGCCAACATGGCAAAACCCCATCTCTACTAAAAATACAAAAATTAGCCAGCCGCAGTGGTGCACACCTAAAATCCCAGCTACTCAGGTGGCTGAGGCATAAGAATTGCTTGAACCCAGGAGGTGGAGGTTACAGTGAGTCGAGATCGCCCTATTGCACTCCAGCCTGGGTGACAGAGTGGGATTCCATGTCCAAAAAAAAAAAAAAAAGGATCCCAGCACCCACAAGACTCCTCATGGTGCATGCCAGTTACTATTTCTCTAAAAAGGGACATTATCTTTACAGAAGTGAATTCACATAGTACGTACTCTTTTGCATCTGCCTCCTATGGTTCCTGATGACTTCTGAAATTGAGCAACCTTTCTTATGTTTACTAGCCATCAAATCTTTTTTTTGTGAACTGTCTGTGTAAGTATTCTGCCCACTTTTATATTAGATTATCTGCCTTTTTTTGTTGGCGTTCTTTATATATTCCATATATGAGTCTTTTGTTTATATTGCAAACATCTTTTCCCACTTTGCAGCTTGCATTGTTATTCTCTTAACAGTATCTTTTGATAAGCTAAAGTTTTAAAATTTTAACATAGTCAAATTTATCCAATTTTTTGTTTATAGTTAGGACTTCTGTGTCCAATTTAAGAAAATTTTGCTTAGCGCAAGATTATGAAGATATCCTTCCTCACATGTTGTATATCGTTTGTTTCACCTTTCACATTAAATCTACATCCATCTGGAATTGATTTTTAGATACGGTAGATATCTAATTTTTAGATATCTGATTTCGATATCTGATTTTTAGATATAGTAGATTCCTCCTCCCCTTACTCTGGCAAATTTCTGTCCAATCCACCTTAGAACCATTTATTATTATTGTTCGATTCTCTGTATATATCCTCCTTAATGGGGCCTGAGTTCCAGTTTTATTTTATTTTTCTCCTTCTTTCAAGTTCCATGAGCCTCTTGAAAGCTCTGATCAGCTTCTCATGCCGTTGGCCACATCTATGAATTATCAAATGTCTCGAGGAGAAAAGCAGCACCAAACATTAGGCAAATCTCTTTGTGCTTTCTTCTGCTGCTATCTTAGCCCCTGGAACACTAATTCTTCAATACTCTTTAAATGCTCTTCAGTGCATTTAAGCAGGTTTAGTTAAATATTTTATCCAGCTTTTCTAGTTGTTTTCAGAAAGAACAGTACTCTGTTAAAAGCTAATCTGTTATAGCTGGAAGCTCTACCCACTGAGTTTAAGCTGGAACTGAACAACCTTCATCAAGTGACATCAAAGCAAGCCTGAGACCAGAACAATTTCAGATTCCACAGAAGGGCCTAGAAAATCCTTGCTGGCAGGACCTCACATTTATAACATTTAATTTTTGGACCTCATAACATTGAAGTGATATTTTACTTTAATCTCATATTATAATAACCTTAATGTTGTTGTACAACTTATACATTGGCTATGGAGAGAATTCCAAAGGGGCTACAATAGAATACAATGCAGTGGCAACACATATGCAAAATGAAGAAAAAATTGTGCATATTGTTATACAATTTGTGATTAACCACATATTCATCATTTTGAGAAGATAATCAAGGATAATCTCCATGGGATTATATAATTTATGGCATTTATTTTGAAAGTAGATTCTCTATTTTCTTGTCATACACCTGAATACCTGAACCTCTAGGTGAATCAGGCTGCCTTTATATTAAGGTATCCATTTAAAATATTACATATTCATAAGTCATGCCAAGCAGAGTTGCTCTTACACTGTACTTTCTGTGACAGACTACACTTTCATGAGCAGCTTCTATTCCTTCCTCCTCAGCTGCAGGTAAATAGAGCCAATGGCAAGATGGTCAAAACCAGGACCCCTTTTCTGTGTCCTTTTGCTCCTTCTTTCTCATTCCTTCTTCAGCCCCAACTTAAACTCAGGAGCAACCACTTCCTCCACATTAGATACGTCTTATCTTTCCAGCTTTCTACTTCCTTTAGGAAAGTTAGAATTTTTTTATGGATTTCATTTTAACTAAAACTAATTCATTCTTGCATGCCCTCAACTTACCATGTACATTTTGAGTCTTTTTCCTATTAATTTTCTAAAGAAGAATATCCTCCTGTCAGTGAAGGTTTTGGCATACTATGAATGATTATTGAGCTCCATCCTCTTAAAATTCATATGCTGAGACACTTTTACTCTATCAGGAAGATAACCAAATGGAAGCTCTGCATAAAAACATACTGTGCTTGTGGGAATGTGGGGTCTAGATATTTGCTCCTTTAAGATCCGATGGTGCTTTTTATCACCTAATATAAAGCTCATTTCTCACAAGCACCTTTTTGAATGCCAATATTTACAGTCTATTAGAGGTATCAGTTGAGTGCCATCTGTCTCATCGCTGCAATTTAGGGGATTTCTCCAAAGACAAGTTGGCAGATTTCCTTGTGTGTAGATTGGTGCAGATGCCCTTGAAGGGCATTTCTTCATGCAAACATTAAGCATTCCTGAGTATATGTATCTTGTCATTTTAGAGAATGCATTGTGGCTTCAATTTCCACAGCTACAACCATCTAGCAGCCACAGTAAGTCATATTTTAAAAAGGTGAAATTAATTTTAATGTATATTTAATCCAGTATATCCCAAAATATTATCATTCAACATGTGAGTAATATAAAAAGTGAGATCTTTTCCATTATTTTATTTGCAGCAAGTCTTTGAAACCAGGTATGTATTTTATATTTACAGCACAGCTCAATTTGGATTTTTCATCTGAAAATGGTACACCTGTATTTGCGTTTCATACAATATGCAGGGGCAAAGGTAGATTCACACACCCATGTTGTTTCAAACACGCAATGTTTTCCAACAACTGAATCAAATATCAATTTTTAGATTTAAATCAATTGCAATTCATTACAATAAAAAGTCAGTTCCTCAGCTGCCACATTTCAAGTGCTCAGTAGCCATATAAGAATCACAGCTACCCCATTAGAAGCACAAGTAGAGCCAATCACGTTGACGGCGAGTCTTTCTTTAGTATAGCTCTATTGTGGATTAGCTTCTCCAAACCTAACTTTATGGAGAAGTTCAATGTTTTATAGACGAGAGAAAGAAAATGTGCAAACTGTTCTCAGACAAAAAGACCTTTCACATCATTAGGAATCAGTGGTTAAAAACACCTTGATTGCCCAAAGTTGTCAGTTATTTTAAGGTAGTATATAACAACCTGAAAGGGTGCAAAAGGGTAAACTGATATTATTTTGTCTGACTTTAACAACTATACTAGTTCAGTTAAAAAATACAAATGTTTTTCTGAAAGGGGAAAAAAATACCAAATAATGTTAATACTGAATCCCATAAGGACTTCAGGCCAGTTGTCCATAGCTATTGCACCATGTCAATGAATCCTGCAAATACACCTTTAAGTTTTATTTCTACAGCAACTACGAGAGACTTTTACCATTGAAGTTAAGCAGCACCTGTATCTACCATCCTTTAGTTAATCAATAACCTTGGGAGGTCAGGCTAAATTTTGAGGGAAGGAAATTTTTAAAACTTGACCTTAACCAAACTTACTCCTAAGCTGATAATTACTGACAGCATTCTAGACACACCAATTTTATCACTCTGTCATTCCAACTCTTGTATCTTAAACTGGGGGTTTCTGCTTACAGAATGGCTGTTGTAGTGGTTATCAGACCTCCCTGGCTGGTCTATCCAAGCTGATCACATTCCACAATTAACTGCAGAAACTCTCACTCGGACCAACACTCTTAAATGGAGTGTGGGTGAGTAAAGGAGGGACACCTGGAAAATTCGTCATTCACAAGATGTCAAGATGAGGCATCTACCCACAAAGGGTGCCTTTTATGGGGAAATTGCATTGTTGCTCCACAAGCTGCAGTTGCCATGTTATCTCGGTCACACTACAGGGAGCACATTCAGGAATGTTAGCACAAAAGGCAGAGACGGAAAGACTAAGTCTGGTGGTCTGAAACTGATTCTAATATTGAAAAGAGGGTAAGAGAGTGTGGCAAGATCACACTCTCTGGCATAACAGCCTGTAGCATTAACTATTCCATAGTTAGTGAACAAGAATTCAGAATGCATGTTGAATTTGCAGAACCATTTCTTTCAGGGAAAGAAGCCGACTATGGCTCTAGATGACTCAAATGGCCCTTAGCTCCTTCTCAACAAGTCACTCTTGGATGGTTATTTGTACCACAAAGGCTGCTAAACACTTCTTCTAATAATAGACCTTTAGTAACAGTGTGATAGCATTTTATGTAAATTTTAATTGTTCAAAATTTAAGTAGTGTACACCAAAAGACCTCAATGAAATCACATTTTGAGCACAACTTGGAATACAAATTTTCTCAAAATTTCAAAATATATCAAAAATATATGTAACCACTTCAAATCTGTGTGTCAGAACTGTAAGCATGTTTATACTGTGGCCACAGGACTGGATCCTTTTAGCCGGCAAGAAGAAATACCCACCTCCCTTTGTTAGCGTGGTGGCATTTATCAGCACAGTTGTGAGGGAGTTTGGAGAGCTCCATGCTATGATTTTAACATTCAGCTTCATCATCATTTCAAATGTCTCAAACGTCTTATATAATCTAGTCATTCATTAAGGAGGGGTACTAGTACTGAGCAATGTACCTGGAATTCAGGGATTTAGAACGCGTAGTTAAAATGCTATGAATGGGGTAGGTGAGGAGACATCCACAGTAAGTCACACTGATAATGGAGAAGATAGCACTCTGTAAAATACCGAAGTCATGTTGTAAAAAATTTTTTTAAAGGATGTAAAAACCACATCACTGAAATGTGAAAAATAAACTGGCATCAGGGATGCACAGACTGTGAGTCAACATGTAGTTTAGCTAAGGCATGAAGGATTTTTTGATGATTTAAAAGGAGGGTGAACAGAGTTGGTGACAAGAATTCATTGAGTGATCTTTTCCTCTAACACAGACTAGGACTTCAATTAAGGACAAAGAGGTAGTGACTATGTGCACATTCTGAAGGTAATGGACATGGGTTAGGACCGTTAGTCCTTCCAGGGTTTGGTAAGACACATCTCAATACCCCACCCTCCTCTACCTCCATGCACGCCTTCTACAGAAAGTACCATAGGGAGGAAGAGGGCAAAGGAGGTCATCTGCACAGTGTGAGTTATCAGCCACGATGGGGAGGCCATGGCATCTCCCTCCCCTTTTGTGGGTAAGGTAGAAGACTGGGTCCCCCAACCTCCACTCTAAGGTCAAGGAAGAGGAATAGGAGAATCACTCATAAAAACTCTGGGCACCAGTAGGAAGTGAATCTTTGATGTGCCCCTTGTTTGGACATCTGCCTAGGTAGAAAAAGAGAAGGAAGATGGAACCAGGTGGCTGGTTACACTGCCAGGAGCAAGAACTGGGAGGATTAAAGTGGGAGTGGCTCTGGCATATATATCCCTGGGGAGGTTCCCTTTGTCCAGAGGACCTGCACACATGTTCCACCAGAAACCCAGCACGTGGATCCTTGCTGCTAAGGGTGAAGATGGACAGTCACTGCTGCCAAGGGAAGGAGGAGCAGTCATTAAGAAAGGGCAAGAACTGATAGATCACACCCCTAAACCCCTCCCCATGATACATGGGCAGAGATGGGGGGTGAAAGAGCTGAAGTCTCCCTCCCAACCCCAAGTTATTAAATGAAAGCTTGGCCTTGACATGGAGATGAGATGGAAATTTCCAACTAGAATATGCTGAGTTGCTTTTGGTTTATTTTTTAAGTTTTTAATAATAAAGGGGGACCAGGAAATTACGATACCTGCCTGAGCTATTATTTAGGGGTCTGCTACGTGTGCAAAGAGATTCGGCAGGGCACATGTGAGATTAGTAATTGCAGAAAGATAAAACTGTTTCATGACTGTTATTCCATGGAATTAATATTATTCAATAAACCAGTCACATAAGTGTTCACTGTGTTTAAATAATATGATTAAAAGAAAAAGAATGCCTACCTACTTACAGATTTATGCACCTCTCTGCTAACTTACTTATTGAAAATTCATTTTGCATTATAAGCATTTCAGATTTGAAAAGTATTCAGAAACATGTACTTTCATGAAATATAATACCTGCTACCCTCATATAGTCACCCTGGGCAGAGGGTTCAGCTGCTGGTCATGAGGATAACCTCAGGGGCTTATTGAAGCATAGTGTAGTTACAACTATTATGTTTCAAAATAGTTTTTTCAAAGGCATCCAACTGTGTGCTAATAAGTATGTAAAAGATGGAGATAGTAGATTCACAGTCAATTTAACCACAGAGATTTTATTTGCAAAGCCATCTGGAAATTAGCATGAATATACAAAACAGTACTACCTGAGTGGCGATCCTGAACACGTTGCCCAAATTGTCCAAAAATTCTGTTACTAATAGCACGACTGCACTTGTATTATCAACAACAAGAATAGCCAACCAACTGAATTTAGGTTCAAAGTTAAGTGACGAACAAGAGAGAAATAATTAAGATAAATACTGTGCCCAAAGAACAGCAAAATTCAGGGAACTGCAATGTGAAGAGACACACATTCTAAAGAAAATGGCACAAAAAATACCTAGAGAAAAATTTTTCTGAGAAAAAAAACATGGAGAAAAGTCCACAGTTATATAGCACAAGCTTCAGTTTCAAAATAATCTGTAATATACAGTCAACTCTAGGAGTGACCAGCTATGTCAGCCACAACAACTGTAAGATCTAAGTGAATAGGAATGATTGAGTAGGTCTAAATGAAAGGCAACATTCTCTTAACGTCTGTAGGAAGGAGTGCTTTGGAATTTGTACAGTTTGTCCCTGATCTGAGCTCTCAGATTACACAAGCTAGTATCTGTTTTTATTTGCTTTAAATATTGACACGGGAATCAGCAAAAAGATGATGCATTATTTTTGCAGAGATAGGGGAAAATTAGAGGGTTAATTCGGGATGATCCTGAAATTATACAAATCTAACTTGGACAGCACTGAAGATTAGCCCAATGTCATAATTATGAAGATGACTCTGGAGGGAGGAGTAAGAAGGTACCAGCCATGATCTTGTTCCAAGTGACCCTTTCTCCCCTAGGAAAGCTGCTAACCAGGCAATGGATGCCCCAGCTCTTGTCCCAGAATTCCGGGGGATTTGGCGACAGTGTTTCTTTCCATCAACTTCTTTCAGCACTGTAAGCCTTACACACTTAATATAGTTCCTCTTTACGGAGCACCAGACAGTTATTCTTCCTACTCCCTTTTGCACAGCCTCTGACATCCCTCTGATGCTACATTACAAATTTTAACTGCAGATTTTCTAGTTCCTGGCCCATGTGACATGACAGGTAGCATTTGACAACGATAGAGACACTATGACATTCCTCAGCGAACACGGTATAATACGAGACTTTCAAAAAAAAATATTACCTGTTTAGGCTGAGCTCCTTTTGAGAGAATGTCAAGTAAAACAGCAGAAGAGATGAAATAGAAGCGAGGAAAGGCTATGCGCTTGGTTTCCAGGTATTCAGTGAGAGCTTTTTCACAAAGAGAAAGCCTACATGAATGAAAAATGTTTTTAAGCATATCTTATCCATTCAGTCATTAAAACTTCAGCAAAACAAAACTCAAGTCCTCTCTGTCCATTCATTATAGTAAACTCACTGTTTAATAGGTAGCTTACTTCCTTCTGACACCATCATCTATCTTGCTTATGACTAATATACAAGTTATGCCAAGTAGAAGAGTACTATGCCAAATACACACACACACACACACACACACACACACACACACACACACACCATTAGTTGTCGCTAAATATGAATTAGACTTAGGTTTACGTTATTCATTGCTTTTCTGAATGACACTCCTAAACAGCAGTGGAGAAGACTAGGTCGCCATCCTTCAACCTGAGAGCAAAATGCACTGGTAAGATGTAATTGGTTTACAGCCTTCTTTTCCCCCACTGGATGTCTACAAAACACAAGTGACTTCCCTCCTGTCAGGTATTCAGAGGAGTCATAAGATCCAGAGTTGGTTCTACTTTATTGCCCTTAGCAGAGCAGAAATGACCCAGAGGCAGAGCCCCGAAGCCCCAAAGAGCATCACTCAAATGAAATAATTAACTTCGCCGTTTTTATTACCAAAAAAACTTTCAGACTATAAAACTGCTTTGTTTATAAAATATAAAATTGTATCTAGATCTGTTCCTTACCTTGCAACAAAAAAAGGATCGCAGTTCCACAACCCATCATTTTAGTAGCAGATCTGCCCATTTTTAATCAAAAGCCAGAATATTCTTATGACCACTAACTGTTATAGAATTAAATGTGAAAATTACTTTAGAAATCGCCCTTGGGACAATGATTTTAAAAATGCTACTGTGCTCCCTCAGGATAATTTCTAATAAAATGAAACTATATAGAAACTGAAGGACTACATTAACTGAGTGCAATCCCAGTTCCTGGCACACAGTAGGTGCTCAATCAATATTTACAGGATAGTTTGATGAAATAATTGATCAATCAGTCATGTCAATTCTCTTGATAATAAGATACTCTAATTTTACTAGTATAATACTCCTCTCAGAAAACAAATATTTTTGGGTTTATTTACATTAACTTACTATATATATGTTCCATGTCATATGTACGAGACAACTAGATAATTATAAGCAAAATTACAAAATAATTTAGTAGAGGTTGCACCTCCATAACACAGTATTAAATACTATTAGGTATGTGAAAAAGACTTCATAAAATTCTAGTAAATTGATTATCTTACATAGCTTTATTCTTACCTGGACTGTAAATCTTTAAGTTTTTCATAGAGATTAGGTCTGCACGTTGCTTCTAACACATTTTCTACTTTGGCTGTCTTGAACATTAACTCCTGTATGAAAGTACAATACAGGGCCGTGGATATTAGAACAATCTTTTCTAAACTTTTAATCATTTCGAGAATAAAAAAATGAAGAACAAAGAATGAAGAGGCAAGGTCACAGATACTTCTAAGAATGTCTGACACCACATCTGCTTACTCTTGCTTTTCAACTCTTAGATGAAGATCAAAAGCAATGTACAAGCACACCGTTTTTATAAAAATAAATGTGATAAGCATTGTCACCACTTTAGGCCCACACAGAATTTTTCTCTTCTAAATCAAATGAAAAAGAGTGAAGGCAAAAGGAGACAAGGAAGGGAGAATGGGAAGAGGAAAAAGAAGAGAAAGGGAGACAGGTGGGAGGAGGCGGGGGCGGGGGAGGGGCGGGGAGGAGAAGGAGAGAGAAAGGCAGAAAGGGAGGAAGGGAGAGAGAGAGAATGAGAGAGCACCCAGAATCTTAAAAAGCACACCTACGTATAAAAACGAGAGAGATCTAAACAATCTATTTTTTCTTCCTCAAAAGTTAAATGGCTTAAAATTTATCTGTGACTTCTACTTTAGGTAGAAAGAAAAAACCTTTTAATCTCAATTTTTATGAGAAATAGTCACTCTCCTTTGCTAGAAATCTCTCCAATCAATTATCATTACGCGCACCATGCCACGCGCTTTCTATGGCTTTTACAGAAAAGAAAAACCCAAACTAGTAGTATTATTTTCTACCTGTTGTCGTTTCTCAGTCTTTTACTTCTGAAGATGAATCTGTTTACCTTTATTACCACAAGGGTCAGCACAAATATGGCCTGATGTTTGTTTTTGCATGACCTAGCAGCTAAAAATGGTTCTTAAATTTATTTTGGAGACAGGGTCTCATTCTGTCACCTGGGCTGGAGTGCAGTGCTGCAGTCATAGCTCACTGTAACCTCAAACTACCTTGGCTCAAGTGATCCTCCCACCTCAGCCTCCCGAGTAGCTAGGACTGCAAGCGTGGGCCACCTTGCCCAGCTAATTATTAAAATTTTTTTAGTAGAGAAGGGGTCTCACTATATTGCCTAGGCTTGTCTCAAACTCCTAGCCTCAAGCCATCCTCCTACCTTGGACTCCCAAAAGGCTGGGATTATAGGTATGAGCCACCGAGCCTAGCCTACGTTTTTAAATCATTGAAAAAAATAAAAAACAGTACATTTTGTGACACATGGAAACTATGTGAAATTCAAATTTCAGTGTCTACAAGTAAAGTTTTATTGGCATATAACCATATCCATTTGTTTATATATTACCCATGTCTTCTTTCATGTTATAATGGCAGCATTCAGAAGGTGTTAGAGAGGCTGCATGATCCACACAGGCTGAAATATTTATTACCTGGCCCTTTGCAGGAAAAGTCTCCTGACTCCTGCTTACTCATGCAAAAATACATTCATTTTTATAAATACGATGCTCCAAATCATGTTTCTTTACAAAACTTTGCTAGAATAGCATACAGCCTGTCTTTGACAAACCTTAAATTCAGCATCCACCCCATCAAATCTTCTAGCATCTTTCACAAGCTGGATTCGAATATCTTCTGAACAGACAAAAATGCTTTCCAGGTGAGACCAAGTTCGCTGGACTTCCATCCAAGTGAAGATGACCAAGTCTGCTATGTTTAATTTATTTTGCCAGCTTAACACTTGCTCAATGAAATATTCTACATACTTGCTTTGAAGAAGAGTCTGCAACTGAACCTAAAATAAAGGCAAAGAATTTTAAATAGTAGCTAAATTTAGTAGAATGTGAGTGCTATGAGGGAGGGACTATATCTACTCTGTTTATTGCTGGATTCTTAGACCGAGCAAGTAATATATGGAACTGGCATTTAATAAGTTTTTGCTAAATGAGTGAATGAGTGAATTAATAGTAGTAAATATTCATATTAACATTTTTCCAAAAAGAAAAAAAAGATAAATATAAGCAGCTGTATCTCATATGTCTTTCTCAAGAAGGCCCTGCATCTATTGCAGGCAGAAAAAAAATACTGTGTATTGGGGTTCAGCACTGGGAATTAAACTGTATTCTTTCATTGCTCTTCCCCTCATCCCTGCCTATTAGTCATGCCAAGATTGTGTAGGTATGTGTTTATTAATCTTAAAAAAATAGGCTGGGCACGGTGGCTCACGCCTGTAATCCCAGCACTTTGGGAGGCCAAGGTGGGCGGATCACGAGGTCAGGAGATTGAGACCATCCTGGCTAACACGGTGAAACCCCATCTCTACTAAAAATACAAAAAATTAGCTGGGCGTGGTGGCGGGCACCTGTAGTCCCAGCTACTTGGGAGGTTGAGGCAGAAGGATGGTGTGAACCTGGGAGGCAGAGCTTGCAGTGAGCTGAGATCACACCACTATACTCCAAGCCTGGGCAACAGAGTGAGACTCTGTCTCAAATAAATAAATAAATAAATAAAATTAAATAAATAAATGAATAAATAAATAAACTGCCCCCCATCAGCCTGCTAGGCCCTTGAGCTTCCACTTTCCTCCCTTTTCAGTTTACTGCTAAGCTCCACAGCTCTCCTATCACCAGCGCTTGTTTTTGTTTCGTTTTTTCAAGTATTGGTTGCAGTTTTATTTTGAAAAGAATGCTATAATTAATGTGGTTTTTGTTTCTCATGTTTATATTAAAAGAAAAGCTAACAAACTCTATTTTAATTAAATATGGCTAGTATGTCTGAAACGCTTCCATCACATAGCATTACATATCTGCCTAACTTAAATGTTTTAAGTCTGTCCTCATACGTCTTTTTTTCCCTTCCAACATTTATTTTGGGTTTGGGGGGTACATATGCAGGCTTGTTACATAGGTAAATTGCATGTTATGGGGGTTTGGTGTGCAGACAATTTTATCACCCACGTAATGAGCATAGTACCTGACAGGTAGGTTTTTGATCCTCACCCTCGTCCTGCCCTCCACTCTCAGCTAGGCCCCAGTGTGTATCATTCCCCTTCTTTGTGTCCATGGGTACTCAACGTTTAGCTCAGCAGTGCTTGTTTTAATGCCATGCAGTCTAGATAGAATAGTGAGAAGTATTCTATGACATTGGAATCTCAGAAAGTCACTGAGTAGAATGACCTCTACTCCTCATTTTTCTCTACTCTAGGTATTTAACATACTTGACTCTTCTTTGAGGGAAAAACCTCATGCCTTGACTTCTCTATGATGTTACAGTATCCTGTTTCAAGCATTTCTCTGACCACTCTCTTGCTGCCTCCTTTTTGTCTCCTCCTCTTGTTCACTGAAATCAGCCTTTTTCAACGCTCTATTCTCAGCTGGCTTATCTCCTTTACTCTCCTTAACTAGTTCATCAAGTCTCAAGATACTGACAGTGAACTCCCAGCTACCAGTTCTTGGCTGAACCTCTGTATTGAGCTGTGGTCTGGTGTTTCACCCTTGCATAAATGTCCTTCACACTGAATAAACCAATAATAACAGTGTCATCTCTCCAAACCAGTTTCTTTTCCTATATGTCTTAAGTCTAATAATAACACTACTGTTATTTCCTCTGAATAGTTTGTCTCTTCTACATTTCTTCTCATGTCTGAACAGATGCTAACACTGTAATTTTAGAATTCAAGACCATATATCATGTGCTCAATGAATAAATAAATACATGTTGAGTATTAGAACTAGGAAAAAGTAAAAGATCACAATTTAAAATTTAAAAAATCTGATTAAAAATGTATATGAACCCAACATCAGAGAACCTAAATATATAAATCAAATATTAACAGATCTGAAGTATGAGATAGACTGCAATACAGTAATAGAAAGGGACTATAATATTTCACTTTCAACAATGGATAGATCATCTGGACAGAAAATCAAGAGAGAAACAGTGGACTTGAACACCTTAGACCAAATAGACCTAATGGACATAGACAGACTATTTCTTCCAATAGCAGAATACAGATTTTTCTCAAGTGCAAATGAAACATTCTCCAAGACAGACCATGTGTTAGGCCAGCAATATGGTTTGGCTGTGTCCCCACCCAAATCTCATCTTGAATTCCCACATGTTGTGGGAGGGACCCAGTGGGAGGTAACTGAATCATGGGGGCAGGTCTTTCGCATGCAGTTCTCATGATTGTGAATAAGTTTCGCAAAATCTGATGGTTTTAAAAAGGGCAGCTTGCCAGCACAAGCTCTCTTGTCTGCCGCTATGGGGGACGTGGCTTTCACCTTCCACCATGATTGTGAGGCCTCCCCAGCCACATGGAACTGTAAGTCCAATAAACCTCTTTCTTTTATAAATTGCCCAATCTTGGGTATGTCTTTATCGCAGCATGAAAATGAACTAATACAGTAAATTGGTACCAATAGGGTGGGGTACTACTGAGAAGATACCCAAAAATGTGGAAGCAACTTTGGAACTGGTAACAGGCAGAGGTTGGAACAGTTTGGAGGGCTCAAAAGAAGATAGGAAAATGTGGGAAAGTTTGAAACTCCCTAGAGACTTGAATGGCTTTGACCCAAATGCTGATAATGACATGGACAATGAAATCCAGGCTGAAGTGGTCTCAGATGGAGATGAAAAACTTGTTGGGAACTGGAGCAAAGGTGACTCTTGTTATGTTTCAGCAAAGAGACTGGTAGAATTTTTCCCCTGCCCTAGAGATTTGTGGCACTTTGAACTTGAGAGAGATAATTTAGCATACCTGGCAGAAGAAATTTCTAAGCAACAAAGCATTCAAGAGGTGACTTGGGTGCTGTTAAAGGAATTCAGTTTTATAAGGGAAGCAGAGCATAGAAGTTCAGAAAATTTGTAGCCTGACAATGTGATAGAAAAGAAAATCCCATATTCTGAGGAGAAATTCAACCTGACTGCAGAAATTTGCAAAAGTAACCAGGAGCCAAATGTTAATCTCCAAGGCAATGGTGAAAAGGTTTCCAGGGCATCAGAGACCTTTGTGGCAGGCCCTCCCATCACAGGCCTGGAGGCATTGGAGGAAAAAGGGGTTTTCTGGGCCAGGCCCAGGGTTCCCGTGCTGTGTGCAGCCTAGAGACTTGGTGCCCTGCATCCCAGCCACTCCAGCCATGGCTGAAAGGAGCCAACATAGAGCTCAGGATGTGGCTTCAGAGGATGTAAACCTCAAGCATTGGCAGCTTCCATGTGGTGTTGAGTCTGCCAGTGCACAAAAGTCAAGAACTGAGGTGTGGGAACCTCTACCTAGATTTCACAAGATGTATGGAAATGCCTGGATGCCCAGGCAGAAGTTTGCTGCAGGGGCAGCATCCTCATGGAGAACCTCTGCTATGGCAGTGCAGAATGGAAATGTGGGATCAGAGCCCCCACACAAAGTTCCTACTGGGGCACTAACTAGTGAAGCCATGAGAAGAGGGCCACTGTCCTCCAGACACCAGAAAGGCAGATCCACCGACAGCTTGCACTGTGCACCTGGAAAAGCTTTAGATACTCAACACCAGCCTGTGAAAGCAGCCAGTAGGGAGGCTGTACCCCGAAAAGCCACAGGGGCGGAGCTGCCCAAGACTGTAGGAACCCACCTCTTGCATCAGCGTGACCTGGATGTGAGACATGGAGTCAAAGGAGATCATTCTGGAGCTTTAAGATTTGACTGCCCCGCTGGATTTCAGACTTGCATGGGGCCTGTAGCCCCTTTGTTTTGGCTAGTTTCTCCCATTTGGAATGGCTGTATTTATCCAATAGCTGTATCTCCATTTTATCTAGGAAGTAACTAACTTGCTTTTGATTTTACAGGCTCATAGGTAGAGGGACTTGCCTTGTCTCAGATGAGACTTCGAACTGTGGACTCTTGAGTTAATGCTGAAATAAGACTTTGGGGGACTTTTGGGAAGGCATGATTGGTTTTGAAATGTGAGGACATGATTTGGGAGGGGCCGGGGGCGGAATGATATGTTTTGGCTGTCTCCCTACCCAAATCTCATCTTGAATTCCCATGTGTTGTGAGAAGGACCCAGTGGGAGGTAACTGAATCATGGGGGCAGGTCCTTCCCATGCTGTTCTCATGACTGTAAATAAGCCTCAAGAGATCTGATGGTTTTACAAAGGGGAATTTGCCTGCACAAGCTTTCTTCTCTTGTCTGCTGCCATGCGAGACATGCCTTTCACCATCCACTACAACTGTGAGGCCTCCCTAGCCACATGGAACTGTAAGTCCAATAAACCTCTTTCTTTTGTAAATTGCCCAGTCCTGGGTATGTCTTTATCAGCAGCATGAAAACGGACTAATACAGCCACAAAACAAGTCTTAACAAATTTAAGAGAAAAAAGAATGAAAAGCAGTGAAGATTGTCTACAAGATAAATAATACTAAAAACTTTTGAAAACCTAAGATATAAATATCCAGGTACAAGAAGGTCGGAGAACACCAAATAGAACTGACCCAAATACTACTACCCGAAGTTGTATAATAATCAAACTCTCAAAGGTCAAGGACACATAGAGAATCCTAAAGCAACAAAAGAAAAGAAGCAAATAAGATATAAAGGAGCACCAATTTGACAAGAGACATCTCAAAAGAAAGAATACAGGCCAGTAGGAAGTGGAATGACATTTTCAAAGTGCTAAATGTAACAACAAAACAAACCCCTGCTAACCAAGAATACTGTGTCCTGCAAACTTACACTTCAAATATGAGAGACAGATTAAAGTAATTTCCCTGACAAACAAAAGCTGAGCTAATTCACCACCACCAGAATAGTTTTACAAAAAATGCTAAAGGAAATTCTTCAATCTGAAATAGAAAAACACTGACATTAAACAATGTATTTAAAGCCATAAAACCCACTGGTAAAATTAAATATGTGAACAAACACAGAATATTCTAGTACTGTAACTACGGTGTGTAATCTACTCATACCCCTGGCATGAAGCCCAAAAGACAAATCTATCAAAAACAATAGCTACAGCAAACTGTTAAGAGATAGACAATATAAAAATATACAAATTGAGACAACCAAAGCTCAAAATGTGGGGTGGGGGGAAGGAATGGAGTTTCTTCTTCATTTTTTCTTTGGGTTTCTTTTCTTTGTGATCTAATATAAGTTGTCATCTCTTTAAAATAACTTGGTATAGTTTTTCTAAGCCTCATGGTAACCACAATGCAAAAACCTGTAACAGATTCACTAAAAATAATAAGCATTGAATTAAAACATATTAACAGAGAAAATCGCTTAACAATAAAGGAAGACAGTAAGAAAGTAAAAAAGAAAAATTATAAAACAACCAGAAGATAAGTAACAAAATGGCAGTAATAAGTCCTTAATAACAACACTGACCATAAATGGACTCAATTCTCCAATTAAATGCATAAAGTGGCTGAATAGCTAAAGAAACATAACAGAACTATACAGTGCCTACAAGAAACCCACTTCACCTATAAAGACACATATAGACTGAAAGTGAAAGAGTGGAAAATGATATACCATGCAACTAGAAACCAAAAAAGAGTAAGAGTAGCTATACTAAGATCAGATAAAATATATTACAATCAAGATTGTAAAAAGAGGTAAAGAAGATAACTACATAATGATAAAGGAATCAATTAGGCAAGAGAAAATAATAATTATAAGTATTAAATATCTGTGCACCCAACACCTAAACTCCCAAGTATATAACACAAACATTAATAGACCTAAAGGGATAAAGGGAAAGACAGGCTGCAACACAATGATAGTACAGGACTTTAACACCCCATTCTCAGTAATGGACAGATCTTCCAGATTTTAAAAATCAACAAAGAAACATCAGAGTTAAACTACACACTAGACCTAGTAGTCCTGAATGACTGACACAGAATATTTTACCCAACTACTGCAGAATACAAATTCTTTTTGTCAGCACATGGATTCTCCAGAATAGATCATATCTTAGGGCACAAAACAAGTTTCAAAAAATTCTAAAAAGTAGAAATCATATCGAGTACCTTTTCTGATTACAATGAAATAAAACTAGAAATCATTAACAAGAGGAACCTTAGAAATGTCACAAACACATGGAAATTAAACAACATGCTCCTAACCAACCAATAAATCAATGAAGAAATTAAGAAGGAAATGTAAAAATTTTCTGAAACAAATTAAAATGGAAATAAAACATATCAAAATCTATGTGATACAATAAAAGCCAGTAATAAGAGGGAAGTTTAGAGCAACAAGCACATATATCAAAAAAGTAGAAGGCCTTCAAATAAACAACCTAACAATACACCTCAAGGAACTAGAAAAGCAAAAACAATCCCAACTGAACATCAGCAAAAGGAAAGGAATAACAAGGATGAGAGCTGAAATAAATAAAATTAAAACTGAAGAAAAAATACAGAAGATCAACAACACGAAAGTTGGTTTTGTGAAAAGATAAAATTGATAAGCCTTTAGCTAGACTAAGAAAATGAAGCCAGCATTACCCTGATACCAAAAGCAGAAAAGGACACAAAAGAGAAAATTACAGGCCAATATTACAGATAAACATAGATGCCACAATTCTCTACAAAATATTAGCTGATGGAATTCAACAATACATTAAAAAATCATTCACCATGGTTAAGTGGGAGTCATTCCAGGGATAGAAGGATAGTTTATGTGAGTCAAGAAATGTGATGTAGCACATCAATAGAACCAAGAAGAAAAACCATATGATTATTCCAACAAATTTCAAAAAGGCGTTTGATAAAATTCAACAACCTTTTATGATAAAAACCCTCATCAAAATTGGCACAGAAGGAACATATCTCAAAATAGTAAAGGTCATATACAACAAACCCACAGCTAACATTGTACTGAATGGGGAAAATTTGATAGCCTTTCCTCTAAGATCTGGAACAAGACAAGATACCCTTTTTCACTCTTTGTATTCAATACAGTATTAGAAGTCCTGGTCAGAGCAATTAGGCAAGAGAAAGAAATAAAAGGCATTCAAACTGGAAGGTGGAAGTCAAATTAGCCTTGTTCTCAGATTACATGATCTTGTACCTAGAAAAACCTAAAGACTCCACCAAAAAAAACTGTTAGAACTGATAAACAAGTTTAGGAAAGTTGCAGGATACAAAGTAGACATACAAAAAACAGTTGCATTTATATGTACCAACAGAAAACCTTTGAAAAAAGAAATCAAGAAGGCAATCACATTTACAATAGCTACAAATAATATAAAATATGTAGGAATCAAATTAACCAAAGAAGTGAAAGATGAAAAGTGAAAGTTTCTATATGAGAAACATTATGAAACACTAATGAAAGAAACTGAAGACACACACAAAAAACAGAAAGATATTCCATGCTCATGGATTGGAAGAGTATTGTTAAAATGACAATATTACCCAAAGCAATTTCTAAATTCAATGCAATCTCTATCAAAATACCAATGACTTTTTTCCATAGAAATAGAAAAAGTTTCAAAATTTATATGGAATCACAGAAGACCCTGAATAGTCAAAGCAATCCTGAGCAAAAAGAACAAAGCTAGAGGCATCAAACTACCTGTCTTTGAAATTTACTACAAAGCTATATAGTAACCAAATCAGCATAGTACTGGCATAATAACAGAGAGAGAGAGCAATGGAACAGAATAGAGACCCAAGATATAAACCCATACATTTAAAGCCAATTAATTTTCAGCTAAGGTGCCAAGAACATACAATGGGGAAAGGACAGTCTTTTCAATAAATGGTACTGGGAAAACTGGATAACCATATGCAGAAGAATGAAACTAGATTCCTATCCCTCAATGTAAACAAAAATCAAATCAAAATGGATTAAGAGTTGAATCTAAGACCTGAAACTATAAAACTACTAGAAGAAAACACTGGAGAAATGCTCCAGGATTTTGGTGTGGGCAAAGATTTTTTGTGTGTGTGTAAGACTTCAAAAGCCCAGGCAACAAAAACAAAACTGGGCAAACAGGATCATGCCAAGACAAAATGCTTCTGCACAGCAATAGAAACAATTAACGAAGTGAAGAGGCAACCTACAGAATGGGAGAAAATATTTGCAAACTACTCATCTGATAAGGGATTAATAACCAGAATACATAAGAAATTCAAACAACCCAGTGGCAAAACAAAAACAAAACAAAACCCCAATCTGATTTTAAAATGGGCAAAATATTTGAATAGGCATTTCTCAAAAGAAGACATACAGGCCGGGCGCTGTGGCTTACGCCTTTAATCCCACACTTTAGGGGCAGAGGCAGGCAGATCACAAGGTCAGGAGATCGAGACCATCCTGGCTAACATAGTGAAACCCCATCTCTACTAAAAATAGAAAAAATTAGCCAGGCATGGTGGCGGGCACCTGTAGTCCCAGCTACTTGGGAGGCTGAGGCAGAAGAATGGCGTGAACCCGGAAGGCAGAGCTTGCAGTGAGCCAAGATCACGCCACTGTACTCCAGCCTGGGTGACAGAGGAGACCCCGCCTCAAAAAAAAAAAAAGACATACAAATGGCCAACAGTTATATGAAAAAATGCTCAACATCACTAATCCTAAGAGAAATGCAAATCATAATACAATGAGATATGATGTCACCCCAGTTAAATGGCTTTTACCAAAAAGGCAAAAATGGATGCTGCTGGCAAGGATGTGGAGAAAGGGGAACACTTGTACACTGTTGGTAGAAATGTAAATTAGTATAGTCACTATGGAGAACAGTACGGAGAGTTTTCAAAGAACTAAAAATGTAATCCAGCAATTCCACTACCAGGTATATACCCAAAAGAAAAAATCAGTATGTTGAAAAAACACCTGCACTTCCATGTTTTTTGCAGTACTATTTTACAATAGCCAAAATAAAGAATTGACCTAAGTGCCCACTAACAGATAGATTTAAGAATGGTATATACATACAATAGAATATTATTCAGCCATAAAAATAATAATGAAATCATGTCATTTGCAGCAATGTGGATGGAACTGGAGGACATTATGTTAAGTGAAATAAGGCAAGCATAGAAAGACAAATATCACGCATTCCCACTCATATATGGGAATTTTTTTTAAAAAGTGGGTCTCATAAGACCCAGTATTAGATAGATCAGTAGGGTGGCTACAGTTTACAATAATCTATTGTGTATTTCAAAAGATCTAGAAGAGAAAAATTCCAGTAGTTTTAGCACAAAGACAAATATTTAAGATGATGGTCATCCCAATTACACTGATTTGATCTTTACGTTTTATATGCATATATTAAATTATCACATGTACCCCCAAATTATGTACATCTCTTATGCATCAATATGAAAAAAATAAATGTTTTCTAAGTCTGCCAGATAATCTTAGATAAAAACTTCAGAAGATCAAAAATAACATCAAGTATTTTTCCAATCACAGTGGCATAAAAGTATAAATTAGTGACAGCAGGAATTTTGGAAACTCACAAATACATGAAAATTATAACATGCTCCCAAACAACCAATGGGTCAAAGAAGAAATCAAAAGAGAAATTTTAAAATATATTGAGACAAATGAAAACAGGAACACAACATACTAAAACTTATGGAATGCAGCAAAACCAGTTCTAAGAGAGAAGTTTTTAGCAATAAATGTTTACAACAACAAGAAAATCTCAAATAAACAACTTAATGCTAACCTTCAGGAACTAGAAAAAGAAGAACAAACTAAGCCCACAATCAATAGTAGGAAAAAATGATAAAGATCAGAGCAGTAATTGATGAAATAGAGACTACAAAGACAACAAAAAGACCAATGGAATGAAGAACTGGTTTTTTGAATAGTAAACAAAATCAACAAACCTTTAGCCAGACTAAGGAAAGAAGGGAGATAACTCAAAATCAGAAATGAAAGAAGAGTTATTACAACTGATATGACAGAAATACAAAGGATCATAAGAGACTACTATGAACAGTTATATGTCAACAAATTGAAATGGTTAAGTTCCTAGAAACATACAACCTACCAAGACTGAATCAAGAAGAAATAAAAGATCTGAACAGATGAGTAAAGACACTGATTCAATACTAAAATATTTCCCCTCAAAAGAAAGGCCTAGGACAGGAGGGCTTCATGGTGGAATTCTGCCAAACATTTAAATAAGAACTAATACTAATTCTTCTCAAACTCTTCCAAAAAAACTTAAGGAGAAATACTTCCAAACTCACTTTATGAGGCCATGATTATCCTGATACCAAAGCCAAACAAGGACACCACAAGTAAAGAAAATTAGAAGCCAATATCCCTGATGAACATAAATTTAAAAAATCATCAGCAAAATACTAGCAAACTGATTTTAACAGTACACTAAAAAGGATCATTCACCATGATCAAGTGGGATTTATCTCAGGAATGCAAGGATATGCAAATCAATAAATGTGATATACCATATTTAACAGAAAGGACAAAACAATATGAACATCTGAATACATGCAGAAAAGGCATTTGATAAAATTCAACATCATTTCATGATTAAAAACTCCCAACAAAATTGGCATATAAAGAATGTACTTCAGCACAATAAAGGCTGAACATGAAAAGCACACAGCTAATATACTCAACAGCAAAAAATCAAAAGCTTTTTGTCTAAAATCAGGAATAAGACAAGGATGCCCACTCTCATGCTTCTATTCAATACAGTACTGGAAGATCTAGCCAGAGCAACTAGACAAGAAATAAAAAGCACTCAAATGGAAAGGAAGAAGTGAAATTGTGTCTGTTTGCTGATGACATAATCTTATATTTAGAAAATCCTAACAGCTCCATCCTAAAACTGTTAGAACTAATAAATGAATATAGTAAACTTGTAAGGTACAAAACCAACACACAAAAATCAGCATTCTTTTATACTAACAACAAACTATCTGAAAAAGAAATTAAGAAATCAATCCAATTCACGATAGTATCAAACAATAAAATACTTCAGTAAATTTACCAAAGGAGGTGAAATATCTGTATACTAAAAACTACAAAACATTGATGAAAAAATGTAGATAATACAAATAAATTGAAAAGTATTCAGTATTTAAAGTTATCCAAGTATTTAATATTGTTAAAATGTTCATACTACCTGCTACTGTACTACCTGTTATTGTGTCTCAAAGCTCATGTGCTGCAAACTTAATCAACAATGCAACAGTGTTTGAGGTGGGACCTTTAAGAGGTATTGTGAGGGCTGTGCCCTCATTAGTGGATTAGTGATATTAAGAAAGTGGATTCTTGTCAGTCACCATGTGCAAAAAAATTTTACAGAAGAAAAAAACATGTAAAAGAAAGTGGGTTAATTATAATGACTGGGTTTGTTATAAAAGTAAGTTCAACCTTCCCTTTCTCTCTCTTACCATGTGACGCCTTCTGCCACGTTATGACACAGCAAGAAGGCTCTCACCAACTGCAGCCCTTTGATCTTGGACTTCTCAGTCTTCAGAACAGCAAGCCAAACAAATTACTGCTCATTTTAAGTAACCCAGTCTGCAGCATTCTGTTGTAGTAGCACAAAACAGACTAAGACACTACCCCAAAGAGATCTATAGAATCAATGCAATCCCTACTAAAATTCCAATGTCATGTTTTCCAGAAATAGAAAAAAGAATCCTAAAATTTGTATGAATTGACGAAAGACCTAGAATAGCCCAAACAATCTTGAGCATAAAGAACAAAGCTGGAGGCATCACACTACCTGACTTCAAAATCCATTACAAAGCTATAGTAATCAAAAGAGCATGATATGGGCATAAAAACAAACACATTGACCAATGGAACAGAATACGGAGCCGAGAAATAAACTTACATATTTATGGTGGATTGATTTTCAATAAAATTTCCAAGAACACACAATGGAGAAAAGACAATTTCTTCAATAAGTGGTGCTTTGAAAAGTGGATATCCACAAGCAGAAAAATGAAATTGGACCCTTATCTCACACCATATAAAAAAACCAACTCACAATGGATTGAAGACTGAAATGTAAGACCTAAAACTATAAAATTACTAGAAGAAAACTAGGGGAAGTGCTCTACAACATTGGTCTACAAAAAGATTTCTTGAATATGACTTCAAAAGCACAGGCAAAGGCAAAAACAAAGAAATCAGATTGCATCAAACTAAAAAGCTTCTGTATAGCAATGGAAACAAAAGAGCAAAGCTACAATTGATGGATTGGGAGAAAATATTTGCAAACCATAGATATAATAAGGGGCTAATTTCCAAAATATCTAAGAAACTTAACTCAAAAGCAAAAAACCAAGTAACCCAATCAAAAAAATGGGCAAAGGATCTAAACAGTTATTTCTCAAAAGGTGACTTACAAATGACCAACAGATATTTGAAAAAATGTTCATCATCCATGATCATCAAGGAAATGCAAATTTAAACCACAATAAGATATCACTTCACACCTGTTAGAATGGCTATTATCAAAAAGACAAAAGACAAGCGTAGGTGAGAGTGTATAGAAAAGGGAACCCTTTTGCACTGTTGGTGGGAATATAAATTAATACAGCTTTTATGGAAAACAGGATGGAGTTTCCTCAGAAAACTCAAAATAGACTTACCATATGATTTGACAATCCCACTTCTGGGTATATACCCAAAGGAAATGAAATCAGTAGGCTGAAGACATATCTGTACTCTCATGTTCATTGCAGCATTATTCACAATAGCTAAGATATGAAAGCCACCTAGGTGTCCATTATGAGATGAATGGATAAAGAACATGTGGTATATAAACACAATGGAATATCACCCAGCCTTTAAAAAGAAGAAAATCCTGATTTGCAACAACATGGATGACCCTAAAGGACATTATGCTAAGAAAAATAAGCCAGGAACAAAAAGACAAATATTGTATGATGTCACCTACACATGCAATCTAAAAAAGTTGAACTCATAGAAATAGAGAGTAGAATGATGGTTACCAGAGCCTGGGGGAAGGGGAAAGAGGAGCTGTTGATCAAAGGGTACAAATTTTCAGTTAGACAGGAGGAATAAGCTTTAGTGATCTATTGCACAGTTGGTGACTACAATATATAATAATGCATTGTACTTTTCAAAATTCCTAAAGGAGATTTTAAGTGATTCACCACAAAAAAAATGTTAAGTATATGAGATGACGGTTAGCCTGATTTAATCATTCCACATTGTAAACATATATCAAAACATCACATTGTACCCTATATATACAATTATTTGTCAAATAAAAATAAAATTAAAAAATAAATGCAATAAAAATATCAATCTTACTTGGTTGTGCTCTAGAGTTTCAAAAAGTTGTTCATCAAACTTTAGTAATGGAATGCCTGTTCGATAGTGAACTTCATAAGAAAACTTCACGGTTGCCCAGGTCTGACTGATTTCAGCAATAACCTAGTAATCAACAATATAAACTAATTAATGTGCACAAAATTTAATTGAGAATCAATATCTAGACTATTATCTGGAATTAATTTTTTTTCAATTTTCAAAAAGGCAAACTGATATCAAATATTACTGGCTTCAGTTTTTTCCTCCAAGTAATTCATGTTAATGGGGTTTGAAGAATGAATTTTATCACATCAAAGGAATGAGCATCACACTAACATCAAACTTCTATTGAATGTGAGTTTATCATCCCTAACCAAAACAGAATTTGAGAGCAGGAAGGGACTTAAATGTTTGGTAGATATTATTTACAAATTAGCCAGCATGAAACAGGTAATGCCTTAAATGGGAATCAATCTGTCTTCTGTGTGAATCTGGGTAAGTTAATTACCTCTTTATACCTCAGTTTCCCCATCTGTAAAATAGAGATACTATTACTTACCTCAGAAGATTAAATGGATTAATATAAATAAAGCACTCAGAGTGGTGCTGGCTACAAAATAAAGGATATGTAAGTATTTTCTGCTATAATCATCATCATCAACAAGACCAATCCTCCAGTTTTACTGTGGCTTAGAATGATTCTAGTTCCTGCTCATCCCACACCTAATGAACAGCAAGGAACAAACTGGGACTCGTCTCTCCAGGCTCCCAGGACATCAAAAGGACTTTTCTCTAAGTTGGCTTCTATGCAAATACCCAAAATTAGCCAAGTAGAAATGACTCAGCCCCGAGGACACTACCTTCTCAGTCCCCAGCTCTTTTACCGCCTTGTCCACAATCCTTCGGACATCATCTTCCACTCTGTGTAACTGCAGTGCTAACAAATCTGCCAAAGTTGTGGCTTCATTTATTAAAAACTTGACCTGATTAGGGGGAAAAAAAAGGTAGACTTTATATTCCACGTATATTAACAGTTCCTTTTGCCTAAAGACTGGTGAAATGAATCTTAACTAAAATATACTCAAGTCAGGTGCTGAGTACATCTCTCATCTTGAAAGATGTGGACAATCTAAGACATTCCTTTTTAACTCACAATTCCTGAGGCATCACCTGCCGGAAGCAAGGGCCAAAGTTTAGTCACATCCGCGCTACACTATTTTCTTTGTTTCACATCTTTCCCTTGTCAGCACGTTTCTTATCTCCTTTGCCCACAAAACCTATTTTTAAAGAGAATCTCATTGTTCATTTATTACAATTTGGTCGAAATCCCAGGAATCAGGTAGTGGTTCGTTTGTCTTTTCTTCCTAAAGAACCCTATTCACTGAACATAATTCCCAGCTGCTTCTGTGATTTAACCTAGTTTTATCACTAATTTAATCTCAGTTCATTGGCAAAAAAATAATCTTACTCACAGTGTCATTATTCATATTTACCATGTGAAAAATAATTCTCATTTCCACATTGTCTTGTGACAATGACTCCCCCTCTCTCACGTTGACTCTCCTTCCCTCCCCTATATTTGGTCCTTGAGACATCCTCAGCTCTTCGACATACCCAAACTCACTCATGTCTCCTGTAAGTGAAGAGTTGAGCCAGCCACATAGGTTGCAGGAAAGCCATTTTCTTTCCGGCTTTTGCTAAGAATATCCAGAATCTGCTTCTTGGAGGCTGCCACCCTCTGTCCCTCCCTACCCTCTAACATTCCTTAGCACCATCCACCCCTCTGCATAAGAGGACCAAATGCCCTGATTTGCTCAGGACTGAGGGGTTTCTAGCAAGTGGATTTCAGGGATGTGAGACTTTCAGTGCTAAAACCTGGAAAGTCCTGAGAAAGCTAGATGAGTTTGCCAACCTATCTCTGTGTCAACTTTGGCCTCACTCCAGAGTTGCTGGGAGCCAGGGAGCTAGGTCTGCCCTTGAGAAAGAATGAGCAGAGATGTGTAATAGGGCCGCCCTGATTAGTCGTGCAATTTGTGTACTGAACGTGGACACCAGCCCAGACGACAAATGGAGATGGAAGCCAGCCTCCACTCTGCTGTCCTGGGGACAGCCTGGAGGAGGGTGCCTTTTTTAAAATTGTCTGTCAGATCAGGTGACTTTTTCTAGCTGGCAAAAAGGCATAACACAGCAAGTAGAGGCTATGCTGAGGGGGGTCTTTTCATAAATTACACTTCATCCCAGATGATGCAAACCAAGAAGTAACACTTCACAGTCACAAAAATGTTCAGTTAGTGAGACTGAGGATACTGACCCCAATAGCTTTCATCAGCTGGTGCCAATGCCTGTCCCTGAGGGCAGGGCTCTGTAACTCTGTGATGGCCCTCAGGGAGGCTGTCATGTCCTTAACTGTGCCTTCCAGGCCCGTGTAAGCATCCCAGACGCGGACTTCCTTGTTGAGTGACCAAATTTCCTAAAGAAAAGTGGACGAAAAAACCTAGCTCCCAAGATATAACACAGTATATATTAATAATTTACCTCCTTTGATATACATTTCCCAACTCCTGGATTAGAAAAGAGTGAAAGCATTTGAACTCCTATACTAAGGACAAAAACCAGAGAAACAAAAAGGGATCCACTCATTTGTACATTACAAGCCCACTCTGTACAAGCCACTTGTTTACACTGCTTTCTCATTCACAAGATCTAACTGAATGTCCCATGAGGAAACATAGGTAAGAGTTCACAGGACATGTGCAATGAAGAATGTTTCCTCTATAAACATAAATAAATGGAAACAGACTGTTATTAGATTACTAAGACCTCCATCGGAATACCTGACTCATTTAAACAATAGCCTTGGAATGTTGATTATCTTTGAGTGCCTGTTTCTTGAAACTTAAATATTTCATCATCTTAAAATGCCAAGTAGGTCCCTTGACTTGGCTGGTCCTCTCAGCCCAAGGAACAACATCAGCAATTGTGAATGAGAAAATCCATAGGAAAACAACTAGAACTTAGCACGAAATAAAGGACAATGTGACCCCATGACATCCAAAATAATGAAGGGACATTTTAGTTTGGGTCTTTGGGACTGGCATAATATAGGGGAAAATACAGGCAAGAGTGGGTAGGAGCCGAGGCAAGGAAGCCCCGGGGTGGAAAAAAAGCAAATGGTCCTGTCACTTTTAACTGCCTTTCACTGATAGGCACTTTGCCGTTATCCAAAGATGCTCTGTCTTCAGAGGGCATACGGCTATGCAGAATAGATATCAAATTCCAATAAGTACCAAATTACAATAGGCTCAGTTCTGTATATGTTGAACCCCTTGGGATACCGGAGTCATTAATAAGAACAAAGATCATGGTATTCCGCATAAATCCAGAAGTGGCATACTCCTATTAGTTGCCCCAAATTCCAAAGCCAAAAGGTATCTTTTCAGATACAAAATGTTTATGGTTGCTAAGTAAAGAAATCAAAAGCTTTCAGAAGCCTGACCGCTTGGCCCTGATAATGTTCCTCTCTGTTCTAGGAAGCTGTAGGAAGCTCATAATTAGAGTAGCTTCTCATAAATTCATTAACCCTAATATGCTTCTATCAACTAACTCACAGAAAGACAGGCTTGATTAGAAGTGCAACTGGCTAAGGGTGAAAAAAACACTGTCTGCTATCACTCTGTTAGAAGTAAATAAGTACGTGCAGCCCAATACACCAGATACTAGGTTAGGGAAGATGGAAGGAGGTGGTGCTGAGAAAGATAAATTGTTGTAATAGACAGTTATGGAACTCGCCTTGGCAAACCTTCTGAGTTCTACATCCATCTGTTCCACATTAATCTGTCTCCACTGGGTTTCAGTCCAATTATCAATGCTTCTCTGAAAACGCAAAAGCAGATAAAAGTGTCAACAACATTTGGTGAAAGCAAGTCTCTGCAGCAAAATATATAAACTGATGATACACAGTAACTCTATCATCCAGTGGAAAGTCAATTTTTAAAATATTAACTGCACTTGTCAAAACTTTCCTATCACCAAAACAAAAAAGTTGTCAGAACATGTCAAGCTAAAGGCTAAAACATTATGATATATTAATTTCTAGTAGCGATGATAAATTCCATACACATACCATCATTGTCACTTAATCCTGTGTACTTTGAATAAATTGATAAGTAGATTATTAAATAACAGACTTTTATAATTCTACATGTAACTAAGCTTTCACATGACAATTTTCAACCATTATAAACAAAAATCTCATCAACCATTTTTTGACCATATTTTATATTTTGTTAATATATTTCTATATGGCTTTCAACTAACATAAAAGATTATAGTGCTCGTTGCAATATGCCTCATTCCCTAGAACTTACTTTTTCACTTAAGTTTTTAACTTAATTAACCACATACAAATTATTTTTAGTAAAGGTCTGTTTGTGTATGCCCAGGCATGTAAGTATAAGCATAGGTATATGTATGAGTTGGTATGCACAGATGACTACACATGTAATATATATTTTATATTAATTTTTATTTTATTTCTATTCTTTACAATCTCCCCAAAGGATTTGAGGCAGTCAGCTTATTATACAAAGTTTCATCCTGAACTAAAAATAAAAACAACTGGTATTCAAAGAAGAATCATCCACTAACAGAGATATATGAACTCTAATTCGGGGCTGGGGTGAGGATCTAATTTCCACATATTTCAAGGCATTATAAAACCAAAATAGAATAATATAGGCTCTACAAACTGCATATATAAAACAACTACTAAATAAAAAGCATGTTTTAAAAAAGCACATCTTACTCGAACATAAATAATGACATCCCACAGTCCCTTGAGCAATTTTATTTCTTTGCGACACTGTTTCATCTGTTTGTACTCTGGAAGAGCCACTTCAAAAAGACGAGTAGATTCTTGCATCTGCAACATTTCTTCTTCTAAGGCCTCAAGCTCTTCATTTGCCTAAGGAGAGAACATAAACACCTGCATACAAACTGCCAGAGAAAGAGAAGACACGCAGTTCTGTGGCTCTGGTTATCTCGACATTTCAATCTTTGATTTTTAAAGGGAAAATAAAAATAAATCTGCAGCATAATTATTGGCAAAATGTAGAAGGTTTTAGAAGAGCAAACTCAGCTACTCAAAAAGTGAGAATAGACTACTGTTAAACACAGTAACTTCAACAATACTCTCCCTATACACATATTAGCAAAATTTCCTCTTCATCAGATTTCTCTGAATACAATTTTTCCTCTTGGTTTTTGTACCGAGAGCTGGGGAATTTGCTGAAGAACAAAAGGTGGGGCTCTAGAAACTTCCACGTAAGAATGAATTATATTTTAAGTAATGACTTAGTTTATTAAAACTTTCAGATTTAAAAAATACCCTACAGATTATCAATAATATCAAATGCACTCAAGAGAATTTGTGAAATAAAGCACAAAGTTAAAAACACAGTCCAGTATGAAAACATCACCATATGACTATCTTTATCAAGGTTCAATTATATACCCCATCTACGTAGAATAGTTTACATTTTACACCAAACGTAAATGCTGACATGTTTTTTCTTTTGTGATGACCAACTCTTAATTTTCATCTTTAATTAACAAAATGGTACTATGCTTACATGGTAAAAGTTCAAGGTGTAGAGGAGCATTTGCAAGGCAGGAAAGCAATCCTTCAGGTTCACTCTCATTCTTTTGGATGCTATTTCTGTAACTCCCAATTCTGTGCTCAAGCTGCTCTTTCTTGATTGATCACATTTAGACATTATACTAGGTTACTACTGGCTTTGCAAAAGAAGGACTTAACTTTGTTTTTCCACTTTCTATTTTCTCCCATCCTCCTCCCAAGATCCAACAATAGTATTACTTTAGTTTCTTTGAACTTTAAATACCTATACTTAATGCTTTTGTGTTCCATCAACCTTCAATTCTTTTTCAATTGATAAATAAAAATTGTATATAAAAATTGTATATATTTATCACATACAACACGATGCTTTGGAATTGCGAGGCCAGGCACAGTGGCTCATGCCTGTAATCCTAGCATTTTGGGAAGTCAAAGTGGGTGGATCGCTGGAGCCCAGGAATTTGAGACCAGCCTGGGCAATGTGGCAAAACCCCATTTCTATTAAAAGCGCAAAAAAAAAAAAAAAATTAGCTGGGCATGGTGGCATGTGCCTGTAGTCCCAGCTACTCGGGAGGCTGAGGTGGGAGAATCACCTGAGACTGGGGAAGGTTGAGACTGCAGTGAGTTGAAATCGCACCACTGCACTACAGCCTGGTCAGAGTGAGACCCTATCTCAACAAAACAAAACAAAACAAAAAATCTATACATTGTGAAATGGCTCTATAGAGCTAATTAATATATGCATTACCTCACACACTTCATCATCTCACACTTTTTGTGGTGAGAACACTTAAAATCTACTCAGCAATTTTCAAAATACAATATGTTGCTATTAACTATAGTCACCATGTTGTACAAGAAGTCTTGTGAACTTATTCCTCCTAACTGAAATTTTCTATCCTTGCCTAACATCTCCCCAACCCCAACTCTGTCTCTCCATTTCCTACTATGTAAAGAAGAATCTTAGCATCCTGCTTTCATTTTCACTAGTTATATCTTCACAAACAAGAACTGCAATTCTTTCAGTTTTAAAATGTTTTATTATGAAACATTTTCTACACATAAAAAGGATATATGCGTTTGTTCCCCATCTAGCCTAAGAAATATGACTAATAATTTTTAATGCCTTTTCGCAATTTTATCCCTCTTTCCCTACTATTTAACCACAAAACCTAACTTTTTATTTAATAGTCTAATTTTTATATTTTCACATTAATTTACTAAGTGCTAAATGTTAAAATTTGTTTGTGAAATGCAGTTTACTACATATATCACATTTCAATTGATATTTATGTTCACCTATATATTCATGATGATGTGTGTGAAGTTCATTTCCTCTACCGCATAGTACTACATCATATGAATATACACTATTTTTTTTACTTCTGATAGTCATTTTGGCTTTTCCTATGTTTCACCCTTATTACTAATGCTTCTGGAAATTTTCATGTTCCCTATCATATAGTACTTTATGTAGAGTTTTAATTCTTTTATTAGGTAAAAAATGTCTTCTAAGTGTTTCCATCATGAATGAACGTTGAATGATAGCTAAAGTTCTTTTGGCATTTCTTGCGATAATCATACGATTTTTTCTCCCTAATTTGTTAATGCAATTAGTTATACTGATTTTCTAATGTTAAGCGAAATTTATTTTCCTTAAATGAAAACTTGTTTATAAATTGGCGTAATTTGATTGTTTTGTTTAGTATGTTTGTATCTATATGTACATGAGAAAGGCTGATCTATATTTTTTTCCTTTCTCATACTATGCTTTTATAAAAATCAGACATGCTTCATAAAGTAATTTTTGAGTGTTCATTCTTCTTCAGGTTCCTGGAATCATGTGAATGAGATCCGTTTCTTGAAAGCTTCTGAAGATTCACCTGTAAAGCCATCAGGGCTTCTTGGTCTTTTTTTTTTTTTTTTTTTTTTGAGACAGAGTCTCACTCTGTCGCCCAGGCTGGAGTGTAGTAGTGCAATCTTGGCTCACTGCAAGCTCCACCTCCTGGATTCATGCCATTCTCCTCCTTCAGCCTCCCAAGTAGCTGGGACTACAGGCACCTGCCACCATGCCCAGCTAATTTTTTGTATTTTCAGTAGAGACGGGGTTTTACCGTATTAGCCAGGATGGTCTCGATCTCCTGACCTCATGATCCACCCACCTCGGCCTCCCAAAGTGCTGGGATTACAGGCATGAGCCCCCGTGCCCGGCCTTCTTAGTCTCTCTTTTGGAAATTTTTTTGTTTTTTAACTACTGGTTAATATTTTTCTTTTTATTTTCCAACTGGCTAAGTTTGAATAGTTATATGACTACTCAGATTTACTAAGACAGTTTTGGTAAATTATATTTTTCTAAAAATTTATCCATTTTAAGTTTTTAAGTTTCTTATTAATAGTGCTCTATATTTTTGAATGTCTGCTATTCCTCTACAACTATTCCCTATTTTATTCTAATACTGTTAATTTTGCTGTTTTTCTGTTTTTCCCTTGATGATTTCACCAGAGGTTTGCCCATAGAGTTAGTCTTTTCTAAGAACTAAATTTGGCATTGTTTGGAGTATAACTAGTTATTCATCACTATAAATAACTAGAGTTATTTTAGTGATGGTTCACTATAAATAGAGTTATTTTAGTGATGGTTCACTATAAATAACTAGAGTTATGTTAGTAATGGTTTATTGGTGGTGAATATATTACATTTTTGTTTACCTGAAATATCTTCATTTCACTATTATTGAGATATTATTTTTCCCAGTAGAATTGAAAGACATCACCTACTACCTTCTCGCTCCCATTGTTGCTAATGAGAAGTATGCTGTTAGTCTAATCATCATTTCTAACAAGTGACTGGTCTTTTCTATCTGGTTGCTTTGAAAATCCTTTTACTTTTGGTATTCTGCAGTTCACTGTGATGTGTCTAGATGCAGTCTTTGTATTTATTCTGGTTGGGATTCAGTGAATTTCCTGAATCTATTGATTCATATTTTGACCAGTGTATTAGTCAAGGTTCTCCAGAAAGATAGAACCAACACGAAAAAATAAATAGATATATGAGGGAAGTTTTATTAGGGGTATTGGCTCACATGATTATGAAGGCTGAGAAGTCTCACAATAAGCCATTTGCAAGATGGAAACCCGGATGCCAGTAGTGTGGCTCAGTGCAAGTTCAAAGGCCTCAGAACCAGGAAAGCTGAGAGTGTAATCCTCAGTCCAGGGCCAAAGTCCTAAGAACCAGATGCTGAGGGTGGGGGGCTGTAGGTTCAAGTCCTGCAGTCCAAAGTCCAGGGACACTGGAATTCTGATGTCCAAGACCAGGAGAAAGGTATTCCTTTTCCAGAGGAGACAGCGAATTTGCCTCTCCTTTGCCTTTTTCTTCTATCTGGGCCCCCAGCCAATTGGACAATGCCCACTCGCACTGCAGGTAGATCTTCTCCACTCAGTCCACCAACTCACAAACCAGTCTCTCCTGTGTCCTCAGACATGCCCAGAAATAATGTTTTACCAGCTCTGTACGTATCCCTTAATCAAGCTGACACCTAAATTTAACCATCACAACCAGTCCTTTAAAAGTCTCAGCTATTATCTTGCAGACTATATTCTGTTCATTCTCTCTTCCAGGAAGTACAAATAGAAGAGTTGGATGGCATTCTAACTTCTGTGTGTCCCTTAAGCTCTTTTATATTTTCTATCTCCTTACACCTATGCCTGCATTCTAAGTGATTTCCTCCAACGTAATTTGTATATCACTAATTCTCTTTCCAGTTTTAATGAGCTCTTTAACCCATCTGCTGAGTTGTATTTTTTTTTTTTCCACAACTGTATTTTTTCATTTCCATAAGTATCTGGCCCTTTTTCAAATTCAACTGATCACAGTTGATAGTCTCAAAACTGAGAACTTGCTCATTTTTTTCAATATTATCTTTTATTTCCTTCTAATATCTGAAGCTTTGTATGAATCTCTATCTGTGGTTTCTTTCAACTGACTCTTATGCGTAATGGTGTGTTTATTGTTTTATTGTGTACTCATATCTGACTGAACTTAATCTGTTGGACCCCCTAAAGAGACTGAATGAGAATACTTTTTTTCAGAGATGATTTAGGTTTGCTTCTACTAGTTGCTAGGAAGATACTTGTAACCATTTCAATTTCCTGGCTTAGAAATTCCTTAAATCAGAGGGGTAGCATAAAACTGGACCATAGACCCTTGTGAGAACAGGAATATGTTTATAAACTCCCAGAGTATCTTTTTCTGTTTTTATTTTATTTTATTTTTTTTTTTCTGAGACGGAGTCTCACACTGTCGCCCAGGCTGGAGTGCAGTGGTGCAATCTCGGCTCACCGCAAGCTCCGCCTCCCAGGTTCATGCTATTCTCTTGCCTCAGCCTCCCGAGTAGCTGGGACTACAAGCACCTACCACCACGCCCGGCTAATTTTTTTAATTTTTAGTAGAGACGGGGTTTCACCGTGTTAGCCAGGATGGTCTCGATCTCCTGACCTTGTGATCCGCCCGCTTCAGCCTCCCAAAGTGCTGGGATTACAGGCATGAGCCACCGCACACGGCCCCTTTTCTGTTTTTTTCACCCTACTCTGAGAATTAGTGAAGACCCACAGCGATCTCATCGGCTTCCTTTGCATGCTGCAGACCTTCCCTAGCCCACTCTCCAATGAGGGTGTTACCCTTAAGAGCATCTTCTATTTTCCCATGAGAAATTTAATCTCATAGTTCTAGACTTCTGATATTTTCATTTTCACTACAGCAGCACAGCCTTCTGCATTTGCCTCTACTTTTTCTTGCCCTTTAGAGATTTGTCTTATGTTCTTGTGAACTCAGCAATAGATTAAAAATTATACATTTGTGAATATGTATTCAGCATCTGTTTTATGAAAGAGGGCTTTTCAAAATGTCTGGTCTACCATAATCTCCAAAGCCAATATCCCCTTGATTTATTTTTAATCATTTTTTTCCTATTACTTACACTAATTGCATTATTCCTAGAAATATATACCCAGTTATGGCCGGGCACAGTAGCTCATGCTTGTAATCCCAGCAAGTTGGGAGGCTGAGGCAGGCAGATCACTGGAGGTCAGGAGTTCAAGAACAGTCTGGCCAACATGGCAAAACCCAGTCTCTACTAAAAATACAAAAATTAGCCAGGTGTGGTGGTGCGTGCCTGTCTGTGGTCCCAGCTACTCAGGACGTTGAGGCAGGAGAACCGCTGGAACCTGGGAGGCAGAGGTTGTAGTGAGCTGAGATCATGCCACTGTACTCCAGCCTGGGTGACACAGCGAGACTCTGTCAAAGAAAGAAAAGGAAAGAAAAACAAAAGGAAAAGGAAAGGGAAGAAATACCCGGTTACATTAATTCAGCTAGTTATTATACAGTTACTATATCTTTGGCTGTGAAGAAACGGTAGTACTTTACCAGGGAACCTCATTTTAAAGGGAGGGATTCACTGCACTGTTCCCCTTATTTGTGGAAAGTCAGTGTTTTCTGTCTTGTGGACTGAGATGCCTTCAGAACCAGGGTCCACCACAACAGCCCAGAACAAGAATACATATGCCTTTCGCTGAGTCTAACTAGATTTACATTAGATATGTCTGCTGAACAAACACACCAAGAACATGACTTCAAGAAAAAGTTCACCCAGCCCTACTACATTCAAAATATTCCTGTAGTTACAAGCGTAAGCATCTCTGACTTTTAAATATGTAGCTATATGCTGTTATAGTATAGCATGAGCATGATACAATTCAATAAATAACTGTAGTAAATGTTTACATACAGCATGTTGGTTAGTCAAATAAAAACGTTTCCCCATCCGCAATCTGTTCAGACCACCTGCAATTTAGACATAATCTTTAAAAAATAAAAAATAAAACCAAGTATATTAGCATACTCTAACCTACTCCCTTTTCAATGAATATGTTAACCAATTTTATTCTGCCAAGTGAAAAAGGCAACATGATGCTATAGAATGGTATTTTCTGAATAAGTTTAAAGCAATTAAATCTAAATTCAACCCAAAATTTGGAAAGAGAGGTAAGGGGTCTGTCAGCTGCACCTGGCTAAGGAGTTAAGACTATCTCCAGCATGAAGTGAAATCAGGGTGACAGGCTAGATGAGCAACTCAGAAAGGTGCCCAGCTCCTAAATCTAAACTTCACACAATTATTTTCTTATTTTGGTTGCTAGGTTAAGTTCCTAGAGAAACAAAGACACCATTTTTCTAATAAAAGTTTAAAACATCTTTTCAAGTGTTCTGTGAATTACTCACCATTTGGATTCTTTGCCCACCATATTCATTCTTATAGTCAACTATAATAAAGTATAGTTGTTCATTATAAACTAGGATTGAATGACTCAACAATCTTCATGTCTAGGGTTAAGAATAAGTTATGGGCTTCCTTGACAATGGTTAAAAGTTACGGGCAAAAGAATCACAAGAGAAAGGGTATAGTGGTTAAAATTTCTGATTTTAAAAAAAAAAAAAAAGTTCAGATAGCCAGAATGTTAATCCTGGTTCTGTCACTTACTAACAGAAATCTGCAAGGAATTACTTAATTATACAGGCCTTTTTTTTTTTTTTTTTTTTTTTGAGATGAAGTCTTGCTCTGTCGCCAGGCTGGAGTACAGTGGCGCAATCTCGGCTCACTGCAATCTCTGCCTCCTGGGTTCAAGAGATTCCCCTGCCTCAGCCTCCTGAGTAGTTGGAACTACAGGCACCCACCACCATGCCCAGCAATTTTTTTTTTTTTTTTTTGGTATTTTAGTAGAGACAGGGTTTCACCATGTTGGCCAGGATGGTCTTGATCTCCTGACCTCGTGATAAGCCTGCTTCGAATCCCAAAGTGCCTGGGTAACAGGTGTGAGCCACCGTACCCGGCCACAAGCTTGTTTTTTTAATTGAAATAGGAAAAGTAATACAAGCCATATCATAGGGAGACTGTGAGAATTAAAAAGAAATAATGAAAGTCATATGCTTAACAAAATTCTTGACATATAGTAAGGACTCGAAAAATAGTAGTAGTTGTTACTCTCTCTAGTATGATTACTATGATGATTGTGATAGTTAATACTGAGTGTCAACATGATTGGACTGAAGGATACAAAGTATTGTTCCTGGGTGTGTCTGTAAGGGTGTTGCCAAAGGAGATTAACAATTGAGTCAGTAGACTGGGAGAGGCAAACCCACCCTCAATCTGGGTGGGCACCATCTAATCAGGTGCCAGCACAGCTAGGATAAAAGCAGGCAGAGGAACGTGGAAGGACTAGGCTGGCTGAGTCTTCTGGCCTCCATCTTTCTCCCGTGCTAGATGCTTCCTGTCCTCGAACATTGGACTCCACGTTCTTCAGCTTTTGCTCTCTTGGACCTACACCAGTGGCTTGCTAGGGACTCTGGGGCCTTTGGCCACAGACTTAAGGCCGCAATACTGGCTTCCCTACTTTTGAGGTTTTGGGACTCAGAGTGGCTTCCTTGTTCCTCAGCTTGCAGACAGCCTACTGTGGGACTTCGCCTTGTGATGGTATGAGTCAATACTCCTTAATAAACGCCCTTTCATATACACATCTATCCTATTAGTCCTGTCCCTCTAGAGAACCCTAATACAATGATGATGATGGTTTTGGGAGGCATGATTTGAAATACAATACAATTTACTTAAGGGGAAATTGCTTATAACTGGGTTTTAAATAAATCAATTCCTATAACAGCAAAACGAAGACAAAATGTGGCAGTATTTTGTATCTAAACTTACATTTTTTAAAGTAGCTATTTTAATGCACACAGGATATTTGAGATCTGTATTACCTTATCAAGCGCTGTGTATGGATTTTCTGCATTAAATCCAAGAGGGGCATAACGTCTGAATCTCTCTCTGAACTCTGCCTGCTTTCCCTAATCAGTGGGAAAAAAAAAAAAAAACCAAAGTGAATTTTAAACAAATACTTCAATTATCTTTGTAAAACCTTTCTTAAAGTAAAAGCTTGGTAGCTAGCTTACGTCAAACAAAATACATTTTTTCCTTATAAGAGTGACTTCTGCATTATGGAGAGGTGAGACTTCATGTCTGACAGTTGCTGCGATCTTTTTGGTAGTTTCCCATCTTTCAGGTAATTCCTGCAAAAGCAAAGGTACAAATGGGAAATTACTTCAATTCCTAAAACAAATCAACCCTACAGGATTAAATTACTCTAATTTCTTTCTTTTTTTTTTTTTTTTTTCCTCTTGAGAAAAGGTCTGGCTCTATCCCCTAGGCTGGAGTGCACTGGCATGATCCCAGCTCACTGAAACCTTCACCTCCCAGGCTCAAGTGATCCTCCCAGCTCAGCCTCCCCAGTAGCTGGAACTACAGGCGTGTACCATCATGCCCAGATAATTTTTGTATTTTTTTGTACAGACAGGGTTTCAGCATGTTGTCCGGGCTGGTCTTGAACTCATGAATTCAAGTGATTCACCTGCCTCTGGCTCCCAAAGTGCTGGGATTACAGGCATGAGCCACCATGCCCATGTAAATAATTCTCATTTCTTTACACTAACCCATGACATCTCTTCATTCTTATATAATGAGTTTATAAGAAAGGATGAAAGTGATGAAAAGGCTTAGAACCAGGGCTGAAGTACAGGCTGATTCACTGGCACTGCTGGGTTCAGAACTCCAAAGCATGTACCAGAATTGTTCTCATCTCAGAATCCATGGAAATCTTTTTAAAATAAACACAAATCTCCTAATTGTTTTGCTGCTGTGGGAATAAAATTAAAGTGCTCTGGAAATGACTTTGTTGATCTCTAACAACTAGAAATGGAAGCCAGCCATGTTTAGTAATTTAGCAAGTGAAAAAAAAAGATGCTTTGAAACTGCTGGGGCAAGGATGAAAATGTGAATCAATCTCATTCGCGGCTTTTCTCTAGCTCCCAAAGCTCTGTACGTTCTCCTTCTTTCTGGAGAGTTTGAGGATTGAGGTTGGGTTTATTTTAGGGGACTAGGAGTTTTTGAAGGGAGAAGAGGCAAAGAGAAGAAAGGTTAATTCCTACTCTATGTAGGACAAAAGACACAATAAATAGTTCAGGTACCAGCTCAACTCTGCTCTCCCTGCCTACAATGCAAATAGGACAAAAGCAAGTTATTTTCTTTGAGGAGCCATGCATGGGGCATAATTACTGTTGAAAAGCATTCCTTGTGTCCCAACTAACAAAGCATTGTTCCTCTGGGTCATCTCCTGGGACACTGAAATTGTTTTGTCATACAAACCCACCCATAGTGATGGAACTCTACTTGTAGCTGAAGTGCAAAACTCAAAGGTTCTAAAGACTATTTTGTAACCCTCAATAAATATTTGATGAATGATTCAGTAACTGCCAGTTATGAAAAACACACTGTGCTCAGTCTAAATACTATTTGTGTGGTGAACAGGGTGCTAAAAAGGTAAAACACGTTCTCTCAAATTGTTTTATAATCTGTCAGAGTGAGCAAGAGGCACATATAATAACTATTCTACACAACAGAATGTGTTAACTATCAGGAGGTCTATGTGTTATGGAATCAAAACAGTTGGGAGACAATATGGTGACATGACAGGAATACCAAACCAGCTCAGGAACCAAAGGACCTGGGCTTTAAACCCCCTTGTCCTTCCCTCTCGTGGCTTCTCATCAAAACTCTGCATCCGCCCTCTGTACAGACAGCCTCATTTTGCATTTCCAATTCCATTCCATTGAACCTAAGTATTCCATGGAGTCCCTCAGAGGCCATGGCTGGGAAACCAGGAAGAAGTTACATCCATGAGCTCAGGCCCCCTTATCCCTCTTCAAACACAGCAAACCTGCTTTATACTGGGGATTCCAAACAAGTTTTTACTTGATAAAAATAAATTTTCTTGAAACCCAAAAGATCAGATGATCTCCAAGGCCTCTCAAAGTCAGAAGATCCACTCAAGGAGGAGGTAACATTGAAACTGAGGCTCAACGAAATGACTAGGTTTCAACAGGCAGAGATGAGGGTGAGATCTCTTGAGGTACGACGACCAATATAGGATGGTGTGAGTGTGTGAGCTCTTATGGAAGCTGGACAGCATTCGGGAAGTTAGGGGCAGTTAGTGAAGGTTTCTGAGCAGAAAAGGGACTGGATAAGTCCTGCAGATTAGAATATTCATCTTGTTTCAGAGTATATTGTGGGTGAGGTGTGAGGAGGAATGGGATGAATTAAGGAGCTATTGCTGTGAGGTGAGAAGTAACAAGAGCTGAATTAAAGTGGGTGTAACAGCAGTGAAAAGAGGCAAAAGACTGAAAAGATGCTCCACCAAGACAAAGATCTTGCTGGTGGCGAGTCCTCATGACTTTAAGGAAGTAATACTTCAACTCTTAGTAGGCATAGCCAGACTTTAGGGTGTTTTCACACAGAACTAAGCATAGACAAGTATGTGGAAAATGTTATGACTTCTCGTAATAATAAAGGAGAAACTGAAAGTAACTATCACTTGAAGTTGCTTAAATTAAAATAAAATTGGGCCTCGTTACCCTCCAAATACACCACATACCGCCTATGACTCTTATTTTTCCTCCTGACAAGTCTAAATTACTGATACACAGCTAAAATTGTATTCTGCTTTTGAAATGTTGAAAAGCCTAATGCTTTCAATACTACCATCACCCGAAAGAGTGAACCAAACTTTTAAAATACAAATTCTGGAGGCCAAATCTAAATTTCCCTCATCAACTACTTATTATGACTACTTTCTCTATGAGATATAGTTTAAGGTTCAACATCTGATTCAAGGAATATCTAAATCTTCCTAGAAACAAGAAATATTTATAGTTGTTTCTACTGTAACTGTTTTATCTCTTAGTCTTGTTATGTATCTATCTGTCTAGAACTTCTCATCTTGCTCCATGTCTAACTGGCTTGCAAGCTCTAAGGGCAGTTTTATACTTAAATAGAATTTAACAATTCATATACGGTAATTCTCATAGTCTTTATAGTCAAGAGAGCACTTGTAAATACCCTGCTGCATTTAATCCTCACAAAGCAAAATGACAGAATATAAAACAAAACAGCCACTGTGAAAAATAGTTTGGCAATGGCTCAAAAAGTTAAATATAGAATTACCAGATTACCCAGCAATTCCACTCCTAAGTGTACTGAAAAGAATTGAAAACAGATACTCAAATAAATACACACCAATGTTCATAGCAGCACTATTGACAACAGCCCAAAGATGGAAACAACCCAAATGTCCATTGACAGACGAGTGGATAAGCCAATGGTGGTACGGACATACAATGGAATGTTATTCAGCCATAAAAAGAAATGAAGTACCAATACATGCTACAATGTGAATGAACCTGGAAAACATTATACCAAGTGAAAGAAGCCTAACAAAATAGGTCACATATTGTATGATTCCATCTATATGAAATATCTAGAGTAAGTGAACCCATAAAGGCAGAAATAGATTGGCAATTGCCAAGGATTGGTGGGTAGGGGTTTGCAGGGCTTGGCAGGGCATGGAGGAGGATAATGGGGAGAGACAGAGAAGTGGTATGGGATTTCTGGGAGCGACGAAAATTTCTGGAACTAGATAGAGGTGGTAGTTGCACAATATTGTACTAAATTGTACATTTTTAAATGGTTACTTTTATATGTTATCTGAATAGTACATTTCACCTCAATAAAAAAAAAACAGAAATTGATGGGAGCAAGTATAGAGAAATTGTTTAAATGAGGGATCATGAGGCATATTTTAGCAAAAAGGAAGTGTGGTCTTAGACATTAACAAACTTGTCAAGGCAAGCAGAAAAGATGAACTCATACAGTACTTGAAAACAAATCTAAATTTGAGTTCTGTGCTCTGACTACTAAACTAGATCAACTAGAATCCAGTGAAAGCTTTTTGGCTAATGTGTCCACTGATCACATTTGCAAAATTCAAGTACGTGTGTACACACACACACAAACACATACAATCTATAAAATATCAATACTGGCATAGAAAAAGAACCTCAATTGTGAGACTATGGTTCATGGTTTCAGTTACAATTAAAGAGACTTTGTTGTCAAAAAGCCCCCAAATCTTTCCACAGCATGTAAACAGGAGGACGGCATAGAAATCTATTTAGAAAGCATAGTGATTTCCCCATCCAAATTGAGTTTCATTTACTATTATTTTGAGACAGAGTCTCGCTCTGTCCCCATGCTAGACTGCAGTGGTGTGATCTCAGCTCACTGCAACTTTCACCTCCCGAGTTCAAATGATTCTCCTGCCTCAGCCTCCTGAGTAGCTGGACTACAGGTGCATGCCACCATGCCCAGTTAATTTTTGTATTTTTAGTAGAGACAGGGTTTCACCATGTTGGCCAGGCTGGTCTTGAATTCCGGACCTCAGGTGAACTGCCTGCCTCGGCCTCTCACAGTGCTGGGATTATAGGCGTGAGCCACTATGCCTGGCCTATTTATTCTTTATTAACATGTCCATGATATGTTTGCAAGACTAGGACACTTCTTGACTGACAGGTACTTTTTTTGAATGAAAAAAAAAAGTATGGATATATTTCATGTGTGAAAATGATGGTAAAACTGAACTCAAAAAAGCAACTCACAGGTTCTTCACAATCTACATTCTTTCTAATAAGAAGGCAGTGGAGCACAGTGGTTAAGTATTTTGTCATAAAACACACCTAGAGTGTTGGCTGGCTTTACTATTTGTATGACCTTGAGTAAGTTATTAAATCTACTTAAGTATCAGATTCCTAACCTGTAAATTGAAAACATCAAATGTGTACAGTATAGATTGTTGTAAGGACATCATAAGAGAGTACATGTAAAGTACTTTAATAAAAGAGATGCTCAATTTATGGTAATTACGATTATTTCACCTCTGCACTTACCTCTAGCTGAATATAGACTTGCTCAGGCATCTTCTGGCCATAGCTTTCCAGGAGGGTGATGGTTTCTTTTAGAGGTTCAAAGAGTTCATCAGTAGCTCTCTGTCGGCTTCTTACAGCCAGAAGATGGCCCATGATGTCAACTAAACCATCATGATCACCTTCATTTAATTCTCTCTGAAGTCCGGAATCTGTCTCCTTTATAAATTCTTGTAGCTCATTCAGACTATTAAATATATACGTACATAGATACACACAAATTAAGTTTATTAAAACATTTAGCAGTATAAGACTTCTGATTGAATCTTATTTTCATTATGTACCTGATTAAACATTATTTATCTCTACCATGAAACTGGCAACATTAATACGCTTAAAAGTAACATCTCAGTTTTAGAAAGCAGTTTAGAAAGTTATAATTCCAAATACCAAAGTACAAAGGCTACCTGTCAATGACAAATCTCAAAAGATGCTCCTGAAACATCCAGCTCCATTTCTTAATTGTGGTTAACAAGCTCACTTTGAAAGGCTTCATGTCCACCTTGAACCAACTATCAAACACTCTGAAGTCATCAAATTTGCTCATCTGAACATACAAAGCTTCATAAATGTCGATCTGTAGTTAGAAAAAAATTAATTAGAATAACTCAATGAAAAGCCATTTCACTACATTAAATGCTAAGGGTTTTCCTTGCCTGTTCTTTGAATTGCTCAAGAGTTGGTGGTTGTTCGGGAATTTCTTCATTTGCATGAGCATCCATTTCATCGGAAGACACAGCATGGCCATACAAAAGAAAATGCTTCATAAACTCAGCTCGATCATCCACCCAGAGGTAAGCGTGGGTCTCCAGGGTGTTTCTGAAATCTAAGACTTTGTTGATGACATTCACCACTCTGTTCATGATCTCCTGCCTGACCTCTGCCAGGCCTAACATGTTATCCATATCATTCTAAATGAGAGGAAAACACAGCACTTACTATTCAAATCGACCTTACTTTAACAGTTATCTACAACATAATATTACCGAGGTAATTCTTCAAAGGGAGAGTAGTTAGAAAAATTAAAAATCATGTTGCTTTTTCCAACTTCTCTTTTCCCTGTGCTTCCCATTTTCCTAATTTGTTCTGGGTTTTGTTTTCTGGTGGTTTTTGTGTTTTGTTTTTGTTTTTTTGAGACAGGGTTTTGCTTTGTCACTCAAGCTGGAGTGCACTGGCTTCATCATAGCTCACGGCAGCCTCTAACTCTTGGGCTCAAGCAATCCTCCTGCCTGAGCCTCCTGAGCAGCTGGGACTACAGGTGCATGCCACCACACCCAGCTAATTTTTTAATTTTTTTTAGAGACGGTCTTGCTATGCTGCTTAGGCTGGTCTTGAACTCTTGGGCTCAAGCAATCCTCTTGCCTCAGCCTCCCAAAGTTCTGGGATTCCAGGCATGAGCTACCATACCCAACCACAATTTGTTTTTGAATCATTAATATAAAAGCTAAATACCCATTTACTAAGAAAATACCTGATAATTTTTAATTTCCAGGTGTGTTGCTATTCGGTTCATCTGGGCAGACATTCTAAAACTATTGCATAACATTTCTTCTACCAGATCATAGAAGCCATCCCCAGCCTCTCTGTCTAGAGAAGGTTTAAACACAATCTCAGGAGGCAACAAGATCATTTGTGCTTGAAAAAATGGTGCCGGTTTCAATTGTTTCTCTGTATTCTTCAGAAAGAAGTCTAAGTCGTGCATTATAGCCTGAAAAAAGCCTTCCACCACAATGTCATCAATGAATTCTACATAAATTTTCCAGGTATCCAGGGAGGGATCGGCTTTGAAGAGCTTCCTATTTTCCTAGAAACAGACAAGTATTAGTAGATGAATATAAACAAATAATTAGCATAAAAACTAAAACTCTCCATTTAAATAGTTTGTAAAAGAAGAGACTGCGTTGTTGTGCACAAGACAGGAACATTCAAATACTAAGTTGCAGAACCTTAAGCTAGATGTCAAAGATCTAAGCAGGAATTTAGAACATTAAGTTCACACACGAAATACATTCAAAAGTTGTTTCCAGGAAAGTTCTCTGTGAAGATTGCTATCTTCAGAAACAGACAGGAAATACACTAGTTCCCAGTGAATTCTAGACATTTTGGACCTGGGCTCTAGTTTTTGCTCTGTCACTAACTCTGTGTCCTTAGACCTTGCCTTCCAGGGCCTTCCCTATAAATAAAGAGATCTGTCAAACTGGTCCTTCAGAGAACACCATTCTGGAACATCTCAAGATTATCAAGTCAGGGAAGTACTATGTACTCTATGCCATTCTTGGAGATTCACAATGTACCTATTCTATTAAAGTCCATTGAGGCTATTATTAAAAAGTCAAAAAATAACAGATGCTGGTGAGGTTGCACAGAAAAAGGAATGTTTGTATACTGTTGGTAGAAGTGTTAATTAGTTCAACCACTGTGGAAGACAGTGTGGAAATTCCTCAAAGACCCAAAAACAGAAATATCATTTGAACCAGCAATCCCATCACTGGATATACACCAAAAGGGATATAAATCATTCTATTATAAAGACACACTCATATATGTTCACTATAGCACTATTCACAATGGCAAAGACATGGAATCAACCTAAGTGCCTATCAATGATACACTGGATAAAGAAAATGTGGTACGTGTATACATGGAATACTATGCAGCCATAAAAATTAAGAATGAGATCATGTCCTTTGCAGGAACATGGATGGAGCTGGAGGCCATTATCCTCAGCAAACTAATGCAGGAGCAGAAAACCAAATACTGCATTTTCTCACTTATAAGTGGGAGTTAAATGATGAGAACACATGGACACATAGAGGGGAACAACAGACACTGGGATCTAAAGGAGGGTAAGGACTGGAAGGAGGGAGAAGATCAGGAAAAATAACCAGTGGGTACTAGGTGTAATACCCGGGTGATAAAATAATCTGTACAACAAACCTTCATGTTTTCGGACCTTGTTTAAGCACTTTTTTTTGCAAACCATCTATGATAAGCAACCTGTGGAATAGACCCAGTTTGGAAAACACTGGACTGAGGAAGTTCTAAGCTCCCTTCTTGCATCAACAATATGAGCTTCTTGCACCTTAGCGTCTCCCAAGAGTTTGGGTGACATAATGGACAAGCCAGTTGGGGCAAAATAGGGCCTGAAAACAAAGGTGTGGTTAAGGACCACTACAGGCTGAGCATGCAGTGTGCTTGGCCCAGAGACACAGCTTTCAAAAGATCAGGTGGGCAGCAAAGTTGATTCTAGAGAGGCTGAGTGGCTAAACTTGCATGGTCTATACAGACCAGACAGCAGATGCCCAAGGGAGGAACTGAAGCACAGGGCAAAGGAGACATTGGAATAAGAGCTGATTATAAGGTGACACTGGAATAAGAGCTGATTATAAGGTGGACTATACTCTCTATTTTCTTTGATTATTCTTTACTATGGATATATGATCCAGGATGCAAAGGTGTATGTTGTAAGCAAGAATCAGAACTAGAGAGGTGAGTATAGATCCTAATAAGGCAGGGGAGAGATAAGAGAACCCTAGCTCTCAAACAAATTTAAGAACTGCTCCTTCTCAGGAATGCTGTGTTGCCCACCAGCCAGGTGGAACCATTCACATCTGTGTAATCATGTGACATGCACCCCTGGAATTGTGCAGTACACATCCTAGGAAAGTATACATAGCTGCCCTGGTCCCTTTGTAGGCACTACAAGAGAAAAGTATAGATCTTACAGCTGAAGAAAAATCCTTAGAGACCATCTTGTTAAGTCTCCTCATCTTAAACATATTAATACGGTTTGACTCTGTGTCCTCACCTAAATCTAAACTTGAATTGTAATCCCCACGTGTTGGGACAGTAGCCTGGTGGAAGGTGACTGAATCATGGGGGCAGACTCCCTGCCCCAACCCCCCACTTGCTGTTCTCGTGACAGAATTCTCATGAGATCTGGTTGTTTGATAAGTGTGTGTTTCTTCCCCTTTGCTCTCTCTCCTGCCACCATGTAAGATGGACCTTGCTTCCCCTTTGCCTTCTGCCATGATTGTAAGTTTCCTGAGGCCTCCCCAGCCATGTGGAACCGCAAGTCAATTAAATCTCTTTTCTTCATAAATGACCCTGTCTCAGGTAGTTCTTTTTTTTCACAGCAGTGTGAAAACAGACTAACATAGACATGAAAACAAAGACCTAATACACATTCAGCATCACACTAGTAGGAAGTTAATAGCTGAGCTAGGACTAGAAACCAGCCCTCTTGATCTCCCAGAGTAGGGCCTTTCCCATCATGTCACAGTCATATACACTTTTTCATACCAAGAGATCCAGTTTATCTCACTACAGTCACATTGATGAGAAATGCTGTATCTTCAGCACATTAGGATAACGGGAGAGAAAGGAAGAGAAAGGAGAGCTTTAGATAACTGAATGATCACTCAGGTCCCTTCCAGGCCCAATATTCCATGGTCCTGCTCCTCTCTTCTATCCATCTTTAACTCTGACTCCAGACCACTCGCTGACATCCCACCGGCCAGAAAACATGCAGCATGCAAAAGGCAGAACTGACTCACCCTTGGCCATATTTCTACAGCTTTTCCCCAAACCACGTTCCTCACCAGAAGCCTGAGAACCAGGTTCAACATCACGTGCTAAGTCAAGAGGAAAATAATCACTTAAAAGACCCAACTTATGGAAACAAACAATCATTTCATTTCCATTTTAAAGCTGGCTTACATTCCCTCAAGGCAGAAGCTCTCTTCCATTCTCAGATTGAGAACAGTGATTTCAAAGCTTCTTAGTTTTTGCCTTAAGGACAAAAATAGGAGAATCCATTTCTTAATAGAAAAAATTCTAACATTTTTCTCTGAGATGACAATGCAAAACCTTGTTTTATGACGATTTCTAGTCATGTCTTGGCCATACTTTTAAAGCATTTTCATCAGGATTCATATCTTAATGGTTTAAAATCCTTGGAGTTTGGGGAGTACATTTTTTTATTATCAAGAAAATGTAACAGAAAAAACTAATTGTAATCCATCATCTGTCCTCTATGAGACAGATTCTAACACATAAACAGTTGTAGAGGTGTCTTAAAAGTCACAGAATAATTCAAAGCATTTCAGTGAACAACTAGAAATAGTCCATGGCATGACTTAGTTAAGATACTGCTGAAAAACAAATTAATTTCCAGATAAATGCCTCCTTTACATGTCAGGACACCCCTGAGATTCTCTCCAGGCTACCCAGGACTTTGGCAGAGCCTTCGGAGGGAGCATGACCCTGCCCACACTTTGATTTCAGACTTCAGCCCTCTAGACTATGAGAGAATAAACTTCTTTCATTTCAAGAGAGCCTGTTTGTGGACCTTGTCATGGCAGCCTTGGGATGCTATTCCGGGCAGTACTCAAAGAAGACAGAAACAAAGTCTTTGTCCTAGCAAATTGTCATCGATGGGAAAATTAAAACTTTCTAGAAATTTCAGAAAACATTGGAAGTCAACAGAAACATTGAAACCCGTGTTAATTATGTACTTCTTTTTATTTTCTTTTCCATATCCACTAGAGCATATCAAATGTACTGTACTTTACGTTTTGGTAAGAACATCTGTTACCCTCCAAACCCTTTCTTCACTCAGCTCCCTGTCCTGGTTTTCCTCCTACTGTCTCAGCCTTTCCTTTTCTGCATCTTTGGCTAGTCCTTCTTCTGCCTGGTCTCCTAAGAGAAGAATGGTGGTCCAGCCAATAGTCCTTGATTTTCTTCTATTCTCTAGCTAAACTCATGTTCTCGGTGATAACATCCAGTTTCCTGGCTTAAATATCATTGCCATCCACTCCGCCTTCATTTGTGATTTCAGTTTGGACCCCTCTCATTAACTCTAAATGAGTAAATCCAATAGCCCACACAGCTCCTCTACTTGGCTAATTAACACCTCAAATTCAAAATGCCAAAACTGAAATCTTGACCTTCCCTGCTAAGTCTCTTCCTCTCACACCCTTCCCCATCCGAATAGATTGCATCTTCACCTTTCCAGTTGATCATGACAAAATGTGTAGAATAATCTTTAACGTGTCTTTCTTTCATGCTCCACACCCAGTCTTTAGGAAATTCTGTTTGCTCCACTTAATTCAAAATATATCCAGAATCCAACTACTTCTAATCACTTTCACTGCTACCACCCCGGTCCAGCACCATCATCTGCTACCTGCCTGTGCCATGGTCTGAATGCTTATGTCCTCCCAAAATTCGAATGTGAAAATCCCAACCCCCAAGGGGATGGTATTAGGAGGAGGGGTTTAGGAGGAGGTGATTAGGTCCTGAGGGCAGAGCCTTCATGAATGGGAGTACTGCCTATATCAAACAGGCCCAGGGGAACTTCCTCCATGTGAGGACACAATGAGAAGTTGGCAGTCTGCAACCTAGAAGAGGGGCGTTGCCAGAAACTGATCATGCTGGCACCTGGACTATGAGAAAACCATTTCTGCTGTTAAGTTTACAGTATTTTGCTATAGCAGCCTGAACATACTGAACCCTTAGATTACTAGTAAGAATGGCAACCTACCAGGTCACCCTGCCTCTTCCCTTACCTCCCTACAGAGGATCTCAACACAACAGCCAGAAATCCTTTTAGAATGAAAGTCAGATTGTATTTCTTCCCCTCCTCAAAGTTCTGCAGTGTGTTTCACATACCTCAGAGTGAGCCAAAGCCAGAGTCTGCACAAAGGCCTATGAAGCCTCCCCTGAGCTGCCAGTCCCTCCCCACGTAGCTTAGCATCTGACCCTTACCTCAGCAACTCTCCACTCAGCTCCCTCTACTCCCCTCACACTTACTTCCTTGCTCTTCCTCGAGCATGCCCAGGGATCTCCTGCCCAACAGCTATCTCCTCTGCCTGGAACACTCTTCACCAAAGGCCCACTTGGCTGACTCTATCACCTCTGTCAAGTCTTTGTTCAAATTTCACCTTCTGGTTGAGTCTACTCTGATCATCCTACTTAAAACTGCATCCTCGACCCCACCCTCCAGAATTCCCTTGCCTTGTTCCAATTTGATCTTTTTCCTGCAGCATGTACCAGTTCTAACATAGCACGACTTACTATGTCACTGCTTATTATCTCTCTCCTCACTTGATTCAAGTTCCATGAGAGCAAGGATCTTTGTCTGCTCTGCTTTCTTTCATATTTCAAAAACCTACAAAGGTTCTGGGTACACACAAGGCTCACAATAAATATTTCTCAAATAAGTGAATGATGATGGACTGCAAAGACTAGATAGATAATGGGTTGCATACAATTCCCAGCAGGAAAACCGTAATCTATTTCTTGTTCTGCTGAGAATTAGCCTAGAGACAAGGACCTTCATTTTACACATGAGAAAATTCAGGCCCAGCCTCTGGAAGACTCTGGTTTCCAGCCTTTACCAAGGACATTTTCCCTACCCCACACTGTGGTACTTCATGACGGCTTCAGTGTGTGTGTGTGTGTGTGTGTGTGTGTGTGTGTGTGAGAAAGAGTGTGCATGAGGGAGAAAGAGTGTGTGTGAGAGTGTGTGTGTGTGTGATATGTGAGAGGAAGAGACTGTGTGACAGTATGTGACATACAGAGAAAAAGAGTATGTGTGTGTGAGAGAGAGAATGTGTGTGTGTTAGAGAGAGAGAGAGAGTTTGTGTGCGTATGTGTGGAGGGGGGTCTGTCTTGCCCAAAGTAGAGCATTCATGGTTTAATGACTGTGCTAGTCTATAGAGAAGACTTCACATAACAAGGATGCTCAGAGGAAACATGAAATACGCTCTTTCATTCTTATCCCTTTTTTTCTTAAGAAATAGGAACAACAAGAAATCAACTCCCCGTGTTCCTATCATCAGCATTGCACATCTGTGAGCACCACATTCCTACCTTTGCCTTCCCTCCATCCTGTACTACAGATGAATGCTCCATGCTCCTATCTAAAGACACCTTCTACAGGTATTTATTAAATCCCATTCCCTCAATGGCTTTCTTCCAACAATTTTTTCTCCTTCTTAGATTACTGCAGTTAACATACAAACATCCTGAAACATCAACCACTATTAAAAATAAAACCCTCCCTACCTTGATACACAGGCCCCAGGTACTGCCCAGTTGTTGGTTTGCCCCACAGCAGAGCTCCTCAGGATCTCCTTGGCTGCCTCCACTCACATTTCCCCATTCTCTCATCAGCCCACTCCCACCAGGCTTCCACTCTGCCACCATATGAAATCATCTCTTCTCATCCCAATGACTTCCATGCTGCCAGATCTGAGGGTTAGCCTCTGTCTTTATTTTCGGGTCCTACGTCAGGATGGGACAGAGTTGAGCTCTTCCTCCTCCTCGAAATCCCTTCTTTATTGATTTCCAGGGCATCACTCTCTCTTTTTCAGTATCCTGTGTGGGATTTTCCTCTTCTCCCTGATGTAGGGAGGACTTCGAGGCTAGTTTATGGGCCTCTTTTCTATCTACAATTCCCACATATTCTTAATCTAATTATATGGCTCTAAATACCATACATATGTGCATGAATCTCAATTCTCTGTTACTTACCTGGATTTTGCCCTGAACACAAGACACATTTGCAATTCTAGTCTACTCAAAATGTCCCTTAGGACAAGCATCTCTAACTAACTTGTCCAAAACCAAACCTCCTTTTTTCCTCCCCTGCAAAATCTGCTCACCACAGTCTTCCTCATATCATTAAAGGGCGACTCCAGTCCAGTCCAATCACTCAGACCAAAAACCTTGAAATTATCCTTGACTTCTCTCTCCTCTGATTCCTCAAAGCAAATTCTGCTGGATCTGCCGTCAAAATATATGCAGGACATGAACTGCCTTGATCACTAGCACTATGACCCAAGGCAGCATCATTTCTCACCTGGATTATTAGCATAGGCTCTGAAGAGCCTCCCTGCCAACCACTTCTTTGCTTGCCTGTGGCTTACCCTCCACAGGGAAAGCCTTTGAGCAGAAAGTCTCTGGCTGCTCTTTCCCCTTACAGTAAAATCCAAAGTCCTCATAACAGCCTGCTAACACCACATAATGTACCACTAGTCTCTTCTACCTCACCCTCTGCTACCACTCCCCTTGCAAATCCTGATCTCAGTTTACTGACTGATCCTGGAACAGGCCAGGCTGCTCCTGCCTCAAAGTGTCTATACTTTCGCTCTCCAGAACGTCCTTCTCCTGATATCCATATGCTTTGTTCCCTGTCAGTTCTCTGCAGAAATACTATCTTAGGAAAGAGGCCTGCCCAACCACCCTACCCCCAAGCGACTCCCTATCCCATCTGCTCTGCTCTATCTTTCATCATTGCTCCTATTACAACTGACATATCTATTTGTTCTTTTCTCTTGCTAACTTCCTCTGACTAGAGCGTAAGCTCCATGAAATAAAGGATTTGGTGGTGGTTGGTGGGGAGTGCATTGTGTTGTTTGCTTTTATTTTCCTGCCTTCTGCCTTTTGTGTGTGTGTGTGTGTGTGTTTCCGTTTTCTCTTGAATTCATAACCCTAGATGAGTGCCTGTTACTATTTTAGGAACTCAAATCTTTGTTAAAAGGAGAGTAATTATTGTTGCCATCCTTAGGAGATGGTTGAGAGGGTACCTTGAGATGACCTAAGCAAGGTGTTTGTTTGGCACATACGAGGCAGTCAACAAACAGTGGTAGCTATTAGGAGCATCCAAAAGAGGACGCAACTGTGACAAGATAAAGATTCTATCACTAGCCTTTCTGTTTAATCAACACATCTCACATTCTAATCTCTTCCCTCAGGAATGACAGTAGTGAGGGCTACAGAAATTGCAGGCAAGTAACACAAATTCCCCCACTTTAAACGCCTAATAATACCATTCATAAAGCTCTTTCAGGCTTGATAAAAGAGTCCCACATTATTAGGTTAAGTATTTTTGCTCTTCTCTGAACTCAATGAAAAGATCTATAAATCTTGAAAGGTTAAAAGCCATTACCTCGACCAAGTTGTGGATCTTGCAGCCATCTCCTTGGATTAACTTGTATTTTTTTGTAAACAAATCACCCTTGTCCTCCAAGGTAAAGGCTGCCTCTCGTCTGTGCTCTCTCCTGGGAGGTAGCACGCACCTGGCCCAGGCCCTCATGGTCTGCTGGATCACCTTCACGTTTTCCTGTGTGCGCTCAACTCTGTGCTCCAACTCGGACGTGGCCGCCCTCACCCTCTCGATGTAGCCCCAGCAGTCGTCCTGCCACGTCAGCCACGTTGTGGCTGCTGTCAGCTGCTCATCAATAGCCCTCAGCTCATCTTCAATCAGAGGGTATTCAACTTCCAGGAGCGTCTGTTTGAGCTTATTATACCCTTGCACAAGAAGGTCAAGATTTCCAATGTACTGAGCAAAGAAAACCCCAGAACAAAAAGTGCCAAATATGTTAGCTATTTTCTCTGTCTTAAAGGTGTAAAAATGTCATATAGATCTATATAATAATTGAAATTCAAAATATTTATATTCATAATAGGCCCTACTATCTTTTTTTAACAAAAACCACAAACCTTTGAAATAGTGTTCCTTTTCTTGAAGATGGCTAAAGCTGAATCTGGTATGTCTTGTTTCTTCAACATCAAAAGATATTTCACTTCTCTCAATACAGCCACTAGCTATTAAAATACAATTATTAAAATTATTGCATATTTTCATAATGTCATTCTATTTTAACTCAAGTTTAACTTGAAATACTTAAGATGTTATCCAAGTATTACTATATTTCCAAATCTTCAAGGTAAATAGACTTTTGTTTCATATACTTTTTAAAAATAAAAATCATACATTCATAATAAAGGTATATGAATTATCCCTAAAACATCTCAAGAAATTAGTTCTTATAAATTGGTTTTATGAAATCAGAAAATAGAAGGAATCCTCCGTTCACTATGTCATGTATTTAGGTATGTGTGCTGAGTTTTACTAGCAAAATAAAGTCAATTATTCTCTGTACATATTTTAGAGAAACAGATCAGAATTTGGATGCAGAGTATGCTTATCCAACTCAGTGAGGCTAACTTTCCCACTTCCTAGGCATGCATTTGGACTACCACGAGAGACTCCAAGTAATCACTAATAGTGAATGTATAATCTTCATCCCCTAAAAATTCAGCTAGATGTTTAAGGCATTTTGTGTTTTGTCATGGAAATTACAAACAGATATTCTTATAAGCTTGCCCCTTACCCTAAAGCATATCCATGGTGGTAAATAGAAAAGAAAGCTTATTTTGTGTCTCATATCTAACAAGCTGCCAGACTTGGAGATCGTTTGTTTAAAATATATACAATGCATATGCATACATATATACATGCACATCTAGTATTGATTAAATATATGCACATATTGTATAATTATATACACATACACATATATAAATGGTAACAAAGTCCCATTGTTACATAACATGTAATGAAATTATGAGAAAATGAATTGAGAAAATACATGAAATTTCCTTTGTTACATGATTTACCATGCATTAACAAAAGACCTGTTCAATAAAGATAATATTCATCCTGGACATTATTTAACTTAATATTTTTTATATTAATATGTTTTATGTTTTTTAAAATTACCATCAATTTAATTACCATATACAAGCTTATTGTCTCTTTGAAAGAAATGACAATAAATTAAAATCTACCAGTGCTCATCAAAAACATGACATGTCTTTCATTCGGTGTATTCTGTTGATTCCCCAAATCTTAACTTACATGATGAAATTTTAACTAAAACACTGGCATAAGTTATGAATATATTTAAGCCAGAAACTGTCTGGTAAAGACAAATGATTCAATTCAGTTGAGCTAACATTTACTAAGTGTCACCAAGTACCAGACACTAAACTAGAAACATAGAGCATAAAGATGCAATGAAATGGATGCTACTCTCAGTGGCTCACTATCTAGTGAGGGTGGCATGGTAAAGAAATAATTACAATACAAATTAATAGAGTAATTAGTAGAATTTGAGAAACAAATCTCTACAACGAAGACCTACAAGAAATTGTTTACAGTTATAGTCCTCGCAACTCTGACATTTTCCCAAATGTAAATTACAAATGACTGGAAATATCAGAAATATGCTTATAATAAAAAGGGCACTTATAAATCATCTTAAAAAATCAAATCCCTACCTTTGGGTCAAAATTGACACAGAGAAGACCATTCATGGCACTGAATTTAACCAAGGGTTGATTCAAATTGAATTCACAGATTTCATCCACATTACTTTTCCATTCATTATAGATACGATTTTCAAATTGATCAAGCAAAGTGGTCATTTCAATGTACTTTTGATAAACTAAAGCATTATCAGGATTGCCCAAAAATCTGTAGGAATAAGGTTTTTCTACTGGTTTATACATATATTAGATAGATTTCAGCTTAATAATTCTATAGTAATACAATATATAAAATATAATGCACTATAAACAACCAGGAAGAGAAACATTCAACACCAAATTATGCACCTATGAATTGCTTTTGCTTTAAAAGACAAACTTATAAGATGAATGAAACTCAAGATTTTACTAAATGTTGATAGCAACAAGCTGCCGGCTCCTACGAAGAGAAGAAAAAGGTACAAAGACTACATAATAAAAGCAGTGTTATTTATTGGAAAAAGGAAAAACAATAACAGCAAGAAACTCCAAATATGGTGGGTGGAAAGGACACGTGAAAAGAAAAAAGGACCAGAAAACATGTAAGCATATGAAATTCTAAGAGTCCCATTAGAAATATTCCAAAACCATGGGAATGAATCCCTCTCCACAAACCCAACTAGTGAGAGAAGTGAACAGGGCAATGGCTTCCTAAGTGCTAATATGAACAGCTCACTCTCTTATATAAAACGTCACCCATACCATTAGAATAACTTGCCATGACCTAAGCTTAACTACTTACAGATAACGGAGAGATGCAAAGTTTGACCAAAACATTTGAAGTCGTTGGAGGACCTGTTGGGCCCATTTGATATGTCCTGAGGTAAATGGCATGTTCTTGTTAAGAACTACAAGACCACGTTCAATCTGCAAGTTGGTATTTTGGTGAAGAGGAAGAAAGGGAACATTCAGTTAGAATGGTTTCCAACCTTGTAAGCAATTTTTCATTTTGGTATTTTTACAGTAGTATAAAACGTATGTGTTTAATCACTTGATTACTAGAAGAGTTACAGTCCTAAAGCAAGTTTACCATCTCCATGAGGAAACCAGCTAAATAAAAGCACAAAAATGTAGTGCCTATATCTAATCTTTAGATATAATCACACAGAGTTCTAGTTGATGGTCATTATCTGCCTAAATGATATGGTAAATGTGTCCAACCTTATCCACCACTTACCTGTTTCATGTGTTCATTATACAATTGCTTACACACATCCAGCTCTGTATTAAACATATGCACTAGTGTGCTGTAGTGTAGGCTGAAAATTTCCATGACAACTGGCTTCTCTAGAAAATTTCCAAATATGGTCAAAAGCTATAAAAATCAAAGTAAAGGCAACATTAAGCACTATGAGTTTTTAACACAAATACTCAGCTCACAATGTCCCCCTTCAAACCTCTTACACGACTAAAGTTTAGAATCTTGAAAGTATCCTGTGATGCTTCAAAATGTAAAATGTCTTTTTGCATCTCCCTAAAATTTCTGTACATCCAATAAACCAATTCTAGATGTAAAAGAATTTCTCTTTCTCAGCAGAAAGGAACCACTGTCTGTCTGCAATTTCTGTTCACAGCTAATACTATTTCCTGTTGGGTGCCAGGTAACGTTTCAGAAGACGCTTTGCAGATATAAGAATAGAAACAAGACTCATGTACTTGTTATTGTTCTTCCCTCCTACATATGTATTCTTTAGATATAAATATCCACGTATCCATATTGAGGCCCTCTAGGTCACAGCATGAATAATTATACCAGATGTGCCAGTCACCATGACTGCATGTCTATGGCCGCTGGTACATCCACACGATCCAGCCACCCCCAACAGTGTCCTGGGGCTACAGTGGTGACTGTTACAAGGACAACCACTCCACAGGTGGATGACTCCTTTGACATGAATGGCCTGGCTCAAATCAATGCTTTGAGCTAATAAGATTCTTTCTCAGAGTCAGGGCCTGGCTGAATCCATGCCGGCTAAAATTATCAGTGAGCAGAAACTACTAGCAAGCAGAGGAAGTCAACTGATAGTGGGACAGGAGAAAGCAGACACACACACTGAACAGGATCACATCACCAGCAAAACAGGAGTGGAGTCTCACAAACTCCTCTTGCTCAGTCAGTGGAGCCCCCTAGATTTCAAACTTACCTTCACTGCCAGTGTTCACAAGGCTTAGTTATCCAGTGAGTCTGATTTTGGATTCCCATTAGTCTCTTGTCTTGTTTACTACCCAATGTGGATTCTTTTGTGTGCTAGCATAAAATAGCTCTTTCCTTGCAAGCAAAATGATGTAACTAAAACATTTATTTGTATGTAACCAATGTTTCTATAGTGCTATGTCCCAGGTACTACATGTTAAGGGCCTTATATTATTACACACTCCAGGTGAGGAAACTGAGTTATCAGGAGGGAATGATTTTCCCAAATTTGTAACAGCTAGTGGCGGAGCTGGGATTTGAAACCAGGCAGTCTAGCATTTGGGTTTGCGCTTCACTGTGTAGCTTCTCATCAGCTAATATGCCATTGAAAGTTATGTCATTTTGTTATCTGATCATTCTGTGTGGGCTTCAAAATATGTTAGTTATTAAGCCTGTCATATGGGTATTTTCTTTGAAAGAAGACATCTCAAAATAACGAAGTATATTTACAGTGGTAGATAAACTGTATCCAAGGTCACGCCTTGTTTAGCAATATGGCAAAGGAGGGGGCTTTGTTCTTTTTGTTAAGGAGATAACAGGTATTCTCTAAAACTTGCTTCACTTAAAAAACAGCTTCGTAATAAAAATTTGCAAATATTTCCATAAACTACATTCACTGAAAATAAAACTACCATGAAAAAATTATAGAAACTAAAATGTAACTATAACTATACCTTAGGGGTCAATTTAGACAAACACATTCTGACTTTTTCTGGTAACATCAATTATAACTACAGTAGAAACTGCTAAATATTTTTAAATCTACTACTCAGGGCTACCTAGCAAAATGTAAATGATTAACTTTCTTCCCACAGCCATTGTTTTGTTGAGTTTGGATTTCAAATAAAAATTATAAAGTAAACATTGCCTTATATATTTAACAAAAAAGTATATTCCAACAAGAATTGATAAGTGTATTTACTTCACAACATTATTTTTTTTAACACTTATCATACTGACCACAATGGAAAGAATACCATAAGCTTCCTAGCTACATCACATCTTGCCCACCAGGCTTAGCGGTCCTTAACTCCAAGTTTTCAAGAGAAAGTACATAGAGAAAATAGTCTGAGGTGAGGTTGTAAAGCCAAAAAGTAGTAGGAAAAGTCTCACTGTTTTAGGCAGTATACATTATTGTAATTGTTTGTCATCCAAAATGTATAAAAATCACCCTCCAGGAGGAGAGTAAAGGTCATTTCAAGCTCTTGCTTCTTTGTTCACAGTAAAACTAAAAGCTATTTTATGAAGAGTAGAGATGTTTTCTTTCACATTGACTTCAAGACTAAAGAGTTAATTCCCACCACATGTTTCTCTTTCTAAATATCACATCTGAGATCTGCAAGGTTTGCCTTAATTTTGCTCCACTTCTCTTTCATTGCATAATACAGCTTTTCATAACACCATTGCCATTGTTCAGTGTAGTACATATTTATATTTTTCCTAGGTGTGCGTCTTTCAAAGATTTTAAAAAATCTGTGGCCACATAAACCATATACACTTCACATTTTAATACTTTTCAAAGCTGAAGTCCTTTCTAGACAATTTTTGTTTTTACACACTTCGGTTTACCTTCATGTAAATTTTAGAGAGCCATTCAGTAGTATTTGGGTTTGGTTTTTGGTGAGCACCAGCACTTCAGATTTTAAAGTACTATACTTTTATATTAGAGTAGAATAGCGCTCAGTTCCGGTGTCCTTCCTGGCCACGTCTTTGACAATAGCAGGTAGTGGAATAGTCATCTTCAGAGAACCATCTATAAATATTTTTTTCCCAGGGACCAACAGTAAATGGTCAGAGCTCATCATTCTATCCCTATGGATGAAATATTTTTCTAAGTACACAGCCTTGTAATTTTTTCCTCTGCCATTACACTTGCAGCAGTTTACCCTCATCAGTATGTTATTTCATTACTTGAACTACCAGTCAGTCCACCTAGCCTCAAGTAGTTATTAAACACCACTTTGTACAAGTCACCATGGAAGGCAATCTACACAGAAGCTGTGAGATGATGCCACACCCCCACCAAGCTTATGACAGTAGGATCTCATATTTGTTCAGTAAACAGGTCAAATACGTGAAAAGTTAAAGAAAAAAACCTTTTACCTAAGAGATTAAATTGTTTAGAAAAAAAATTAACTGACAGGTACTAGAACAGAATTCACATTAATGGTTGTGAAAAAGAGAGACTTGAATTGAAAATGGCAGAAGCCTCTGTAATTGAGATTTCACTTTACATTTTTTTAGTTATTTATAAAAGCTTGAAAGAAAACTAGTTCCAGTAGCAAAGAATATGATAGACTATCACACATTTAAAAAAATAATACTTGAATTCTGTTATAAAGGCAAGAAAAAATTTTGTGACTCTTTGTTAAGTGAAGAACATTACAGTAGAGGATTAAAATATAATGTCATTTTTGTCAAAGAGAAACATGTATGCACATCTAGACAAAGAAAAAATAGTGGCAGTATTAAATGTAATAGTAATTATACCTGAGAGATGAGATTACAGGTCATTTTATAACAACAGGCTGTACATTTCGGCTGACAGCACCTGAGTTTCATTGAAGAGTTCTTATAAAACAAAGAACTATTTGATCCTCACGAATTCTTTCCTTTTTTTAATACTTTAAGTTCTGGGATATATGTGCATAACGTGCAGGTTTGTTACATAGGTACACGTGTGCCATGGTGGTTTGCTGCAACCATCAACCCATCATCTACATTGGGTATTTCTCCTAATGCTATCCCTCCCATAGCCCCCCACTCCCCAACAGGCCTCGGTGTGTGATGTTCCCCTCCCTGTGTCCATGTGTTCTCATTGTTTAACTCCCACTTAAGAGTGAGAACATGCAGTGTTTGGTTTTCTATTCCTGTGTTAGTTTGCTGAGAATGTTGGTTTCCAGCTTCATCCATGTCCCTGCAAAGGACATGAACTCATTCTTCTTTACAGCTGCATAGTATTCCATGGTGTATATGTGCCACATTTTCTTTATCCAGTCTATCATTGATGGGCATTTGGGTTGGTTCCAAGTCTTTGCTATTGTGAACAGTGCTGCAATAAACATATGTGTGCATGTGTCTTTATAGAAGAATGACTTATAATCCTTTGGGTATATACCCAGTAATGGTATTGCCAGGTCAAATGGTATTTCTGGTTCTAGATCCTTGAGGAATCGCCACACTGTCTTCCACAATGGTTGAACTAATTTGCACTCCCACCAACAGTGTAAAAGCGTTCCTATTTCTCCACATCCCCTCTAGCATCTGTTGTTTCCTGACTTTTTAATGATCGCCATTCTAACTGGCATGAGGTGGTATGTCATTATGGTTTTGATTTGCATTTCTCTAATGACCAGTGATGAGCTTTTTTTCATGTTTCTTGGCCACATAAATGTCTCTTTTTGAGAAGTGTCTGTTCATATCTTTCACCCACTTTTTGATGGGGTTTTTTTTTCTTGTAAATTTGTTTAAGTTCCTTGTAGATTCTGGATATTAGACCTTTGTCAGATGGACAGATTGCAAAAATTTTCTCCCATTCTGTAGGTTGCCTGTTCACTCTGATGATACTTTCTTTTGCTGTGGAGACGCACTTTAGTTTAATTAGATCCCATTTGTCAATTTTGGCTTTTGTTGCAATTCCTTTTGGTGTTTTAGTCATGAAGCCTTTGCCCATGCCTATGTCCTGAATGGTATTGCCTGGGATTTCTTCTAGGGGTATTATGGTTTTAGGTCTTACATTCAAGTCTTTAATCCATCTTAATTTTTCTATAAGGTGTAAGGAAGAGGTCCAGTTTCAGTTTTCTGCATATAGCAAGCCAGTTTTCCCAACACCATTTATTAAATAGGGAATCCTTTCCCCATTGCTTGTTTTTGTCAAGTTTGTCAAAGATCAGATGGTTGTAGATGTGTGGCATTATTTCTGAGGCCTCTGTTCTGTTCCATTGGTCTACATATCTGTTTTGGTACCAGTACTATACTGTTTTGGTTACTGTAGCCTTGTAGTGTAGTTTCAAGTCAGGTAGCATGATGCCTCCAGCTTTGTTCTTTTTGCTTAGGATTGCATTGGCTATATGTGCTCTTTTTTGGTTCCATATGAAATTTAAAGTAGTTTTTTCTAATTCTGTGAAGAAAGTCAGTGGTAGCTTGATGGGGATAGCATTGAATCTATAAATTACTTTGGGCAGTATGGCCATTTTCACCATATTGATTCTTCCTATCCAGATCCTCATGAATTCTTTATGTTAAAATGCTTGACTGGGGCCAGAGAACGTTAGTGGCTTCTCCACTGACTAGCCAATTCATTTGAAGGTCAAAATCAAACAATATCTTTTAAAAATCTGTGTCTGCTATATTGTTTGGCACTGCCATTCTCAATGAATTATACCCATGATTTCTTAGTCCTTTTTCTTCTGATATTGAACCCTCTGTTCCTCTTTTGGGACATTATCTAATTATTAATTTATACTTGATTTGTGATTTTTTTCTTTGTCAAGCAAGTTTTACATGGTGTTCCTATTCCTCATATTATAAGCTCTTCATCTGGGGACACTATTGAGATGCTTTTCTTTTATGTAACTCTTAACTGTATTTCATCAATTCTGTGACAAGCATAACTTTATGTTTCAAAATCTCTGTGATTGAAATACATTATGCAGTCAATGAAATCATAATTATTTGGCAGCATTTCTTATGGTTACACAAAATAATGGTGTGTCTGATAATCAATGATGTCTTATGCCTGGGTAAATACATATACAAATTGCTATTTGTTTCAGTCAGAATAATAAAATAGGCAGATGAACCTAACAATCTAAACAATGGTAAATAAAAGAAATTCCTGAATTAAGGTATTTTTCACTTTTCACTGTGACTTAATTTTGAATCAATATTTCATTGGCCAGGCCAAATTTGCTGTGAAGATAATGAGAGCTAAAACACCGTGAATGCAAGAAAAGAACAGTAACTAAATGTCCTAAAATAATCTTGTCCAAAGTGTCATTATTCATTAGCACACTATTCAGTTTATTATTCAGTGAGCTGAATTTGAAGGGAATATGACTAGTTAACCTAGTTAATACTCTACCTGAATGAGAATTCACCCCTTCCATCTAACAGCCTATATTATTCATTAGTAAAACGTTTTTTATGATAGCTTCTTCAGAACTAACCTTAAATGCAGCTTCTAAGCCATTGCAGTTAAAGAAAGCTTCACAAATAATTGTCCCAAGCCTTCTGTCAAATTCCAGAGTTTTGGACTTAAATGCCACATAATCACTTTCAAATTCCTGTAAAATTCAAAGTGAAATATTAGTGTATTGGAAATAATCCAACAGTGAAAACAGCAATCACACAAGCATGACCTTACTTTAGCTCTCTTCTCGCTCGCTCTCTGTCTCTGAGTGAATTTATTTTTCATAGCAGGATTCCAGGGAAGATCAAGAAAGAGCTATATCTGACTGACTGTGCAAGTGCCACCTTACAGAATCACTGAAAGCTTAGCACTGTTCCCCTATGCTTTCCCGATTCTTTTCAGTGGCCCAGGCCTCAACAGCAGTGCTTTGGCTCACATGCTCACATAGAAGCCTCAGTCTCTCCTCCTTCTCCCAATTCATTTTGATTATAAATGAAAAAGTGAAGTTTCTCAGAAAAGAAAAAAGAACCTATCCTCATTATAACTTTAGTCCATCTATAAGTTTAAATAGGAAGAGTTTTTGTTTTTTCATGGAGTTGAAAATCTACATGGAAACACTGTTTCTTCAGGTGAGAACTGAAATCCACAGGTAAGAAAACATCATTAGTGATACAGAGGAAACAAATACTCTTACATTTTCCCAGTTTCTTATTAGCATGCATTTAACATCCCTCAGTTTCCTCCTAATACATAACTATCCACTCCCATAGTTAGAATGAAACAGTGAAAGAATAACTATCGTCTTCATAGCATCAGAGTTGAGTCTCCAGTAAAGAAGTCCCAGGATTTCAGAAACATTTTGGTGCTTTACAATCAAAAGCCCTCTCAAGTGCACACCACAGATTTCTCACAATGAAGGCCTAATTAGAAATAAACATCTCAGGGAGAGAAAAATATGCTAGTCTCCCTCCCTGAATCTCTCTGTCACCTCCCTCCCTCCTCACTCACTCATTCCTGAAAACAAATTTAGAACTGCACGTGGGACCTCTCCCTTGGGAAGTCCCACAAAAAATTCATACCTAATTTGTTCAAGTACAAATCTGAACTCGTTATCTTCTCTACAAAGCTGCTCTTCTTTTTATACACCCTAATAGAAACTTGCGCAACCTCCTTGACTTCTCTGTCAAGTGCTCCTCTAACTACCTCTGGAGTCTCTCTACTATCCTCCATCTCTCCAGGATGCCCGTGGTCCAGGTCACCATTATTGCTCATCTCGATATCTGTTAACCGCTTTCTAACTACTCTTTGCCTCTAGTCCTATCTCTGATTCATCCTCCAATGGCAGACTAAATAATCTTTTTTAAAATAGAAATCTTATCATGTCATTTTCTTATTTAGAATCCTTTAACTCACAATCTTAATTCAGAATTGTCAGTTTCTTATGATAACGTCCAAAGGTCTTAGCATAATCTATTGCATAAGACCCTATGTGGTCTGGATGCCACTTACTGATCCTAACTATTCTGCCACCTCTCCCAATTTCACACTCTCGGATCCAGCCACGGAGCCTTATCACATTCTGTCTCTCTCCTTCACCCACTTCTCACCTGCTTCATTTCTATTTATGTTACAGGTCTCAGTTTACATTTCACCTCCTCTGGAAAGGGGCCCTATGTAAATGTTCTCAGAGCACTCTGTACTCTTCATACCCCAGCACCAGGCACCCATGTGATAACTGCCTATCTACATTCTCCCTTGGATTTTAATCTCTGAGTGTAACTGCCGGGTTTTTTTTCTTTCACAATTACAGTACCAATATTTAATGGAGTTCCCAGGACATAGCTGTTTCTCAATAAATATACATTACAGAATAAATGATGTGCTAGTATTGTTCAGAAATCATTATAAAAATGTTGCTGTATTCTGAAAACTGCATAATTGCCTTTATTAGCATCATGAGAAGCTATTGAAGGGTTGTAATTAGAGAAAAGACATGGTTTGACTTAGAATCTAAAAGGCACTCAGGCTGCCGTGTAGAGAATAAACTAAGAAAGCCAAGAGGGGAAGAGGGAGCAGTTTGGAGGCAAGTGCAATAATCCAAGTCACAGAAAAGACCTGGAAATAATTTCAAGGCATATCTGAAAGAACTGGATGGTTGTTGTGAGAAAATGAGCAAGATTACAGATGACTCAAAGGTTTCTCACTAAGTAGCCCATTATATGTGCCATTTAATGAGTTGGAGAGACAGGCAAGAGTAAGTTTGGGGAGGAATAGGCAGGGGTTTAGATCTGAATGTAATTTTGAGATGTGCATGAAATATTTCAGTGGAGACGATGGGTAGGCAGTTGTGTTTGGCACATGTTTCTGTGGGTACACAGAAGCCAAGAGTTGAGCCTTGAGAACCTCTACCTAGATTTCAGAGAATGTATGGAAACATGTGGATGTCTAGGCAGAAGTCAGCTGCAGGACCACAGCTCTCGTGGAGAATCTCTGCTAGGGCAGTGTGGGGTTGGAGCCCCCACACAGAGTCCCCAACGGGGTACTGCCTAGTGATGCTGTGAGAAGAGGGTCACTGTCCTCCAGACCCCAGAATGGTAGATCCACTGACAGCTAGTAGATCCATACACCTGGAAAAGCTGCAGGCACTCAACACCAGCTGGTGAAAGCAGTTGTGGGGGCTGTACCCTGCAGAGCCACAGGGGTGGAGCTGCCTAAGGCCTTGGAAGCCCACCTCTTACATCAGCGTGCCCTAGATGTGAGACATAGAGTCAAAGGAGATTATTTTGGAGCTTTAAGATGTAATGACTGCCTTGCTGGGTTTCAGACTTGCACGGGGCCTGTAGCCCCTTTGTTTTGGCCAATTTCTCCCATTTGGAAGGGGAATATTTACCCAATACCTGTACCTTCATTGTATCTTGGATAACTAACTTGTTTTTGATTTTACAGGTGATCATGGAGGGTGAATTTCCTCTTTGTTGTTCTCATGACAGTGAGTTTTCATGAGATCTGATGGTTTATAAGTATGTGGCATTTCCCCCTTTGCTCTCTCTCTGAACACTATGTGAAGAAGGTCCTTGCTTCCCCTTCATCTTCCATCATGATTGTAAGTTTCCTGAGGGCTTCCAGTTATGCTTTCTGTTAAGTCTGTGGAACTGTGAGTCAATTAAACCTCTTTTCTTCATAAATTATCCAGTCTCAGGTAGTTCTTTGTAGCAATGTGAAAATGGACTAATACACTACTTTAAAATCTTTTTCAAGTAATTCCAAAATCTCTGTTATCTTGGTATTGGCATCTACTGACTGTCTTTTTTTCACTCAGTGGAGATCTTCCTGGTTCTTGGTATACTAACTGATATTCTACTGAAATTTCATATTGTATAACACTCTCTTATTTAAACCTTTTGTTTTTGCTGACTTTCTCTGATGCTGCTCCAGCCTCATTATAATAAAGTAGAGACAGAAGTCCAGGTTCTCCACTCGGCATCTATTCATCCCCCAAGGGTGGGCGGGGCTCCTTGTAACAGCTGGGCTGGGACTTCCAGTTCCCCATGTGGTCTCTACTGATGCCACAAGTGCAGGTGGCCTTGTTACCACTTGGCCTCAGGGTGATAGTCCGGACTCTCCATCAGGTTTGCTCCAACATCAGGCTGGGTGAAGAAGGAAATCCAGGATTCCCACATGGTCTCCAGATACCACAGAGAATGAAGTTCATTCCTGGCCAGCAGGGATGCAAATCATGGCTCCCTATGTAGTCATCTCTGACATCACCCCAGCAAGGGTGGGAGCTGGAGCATTTTCAGCAGACAGGGTTTAAGTCTAGGTTCCCCACTCAGCTTTTCCTGGCAAGGGGAGGGGTGGGGCACAGTTTCTTCCGTGGTGTTTGGCTAGAGTGGAGACATGATGGCTCACAAATCTTCTTTTGTGTTAAGCTCTCTCCTTCTTGAGCCTTTGGCTAGGGAGAGATCAGGCTTTTACTGGGCTTCTTTCTGGTCTGTGCCCACTGGCATTTCCTGGTTGCCAGTGTCTTCAGCTCCAAGTCTGGATTACTTCAGGCAACAGGAAAATCCAGGGAACTCATCATCACATTGTTGTTTCTTGAGTCCCAATATCCTTAGCCACTCTGCCTTTTTCTTTTCACCTTTCAGAGTCTTCTTATGTCTGCTTTATATATAATGGCCAGTGTTTTTTTTGTTTTGTTTTGTTTTTCTCAGATACTGTTATTTTATTTCAGAAATAAGTAGTAACACACATAGACACATTTCTCTTCCTGCCTAGAAAACCACTACCCCAAAGTAAGTTTCAATCTTTCCCATGTATGTTTTCACACTTTTGTTATAAACATCATAATATATATACATAAGTGTGCATTGAACACTTTGTTTTTACATTTCCTTGAAATACACTTAAGAATTCTGTCTTTCTTAATTGTTTACAGCACAAAGACCAGGTCTTCACGAGTAAGCTGAAATAGAGCATTGCCACTGATATTAGGCTAATTTATGCCCACAAAATGCTTTGGCCTAAAATATTCTGAGAAGCAAGGAGAACATCTGTCTTACTTCAAAAGAGCCGTTTATAAGCACAATCTCCCACTTACTTGCTTGATAGGGTCTTGGCTTAAGCCCCAGAAAGGATCAAACACATTATCCATACCCTCTATCAAAGTCTACATCTTTCAAGAGAGTCTTGAGTCAGTATTAAGATCTTCTGGGATCTCAGACCTTGGCTTCCTTTTATCTCCTCTCCCCTACAACCCCAAGAACAGTCCCTTAAACCAACTTGGTGCTTCCTTTCTGGGCTTCCTGCAATAGACATTTTCAAGGGCTGTTTGTGGCCGCCGTGCTTGCTGAGGTCTTTCAGGCAGGCAAGGAAGACACATCCTTGGAATATCTATCAATCCTGTACAAGATGAATCGCTGTCCTTCTTGGGTAATTAACTTCCTGCCAAGCAGCTGTTTGGTCTCCTCAAGGGATAATACCATGGTGGAGCCTGAGAGTTAATCTCCATCGCTGGCAGGTAGGATACTCAGCAGCAACAAGATCTAGAGGAGTCTCGGTGACAGGTGAGCCATGCTACTGTATAATGGCCAGTGTTTTAGTTGCACTTAGTGGGAGCAATAGGGAAAAGTACATCTCCCTCTTTCCAGAAGCAGAAGTTTCTAATTAAAATTTTAAACAATGATATCTACTAAATGACATTTTAAAATAAATAAGATAAACTTTAGTATATAAATCTGATGGAATGCGCAGTTGTTTTAAGATGAGCAAAGCTATTGTAGTGATACAGAATGACTGCCAAAATATAGTAAGTGATAAAAGCAAGGTATAAATGCTATTAATGCAAAAGCAGAAAACAAAGGAATAAATATATGTATATGCCAGTGCATGCACCACATATCTCTGGAACATTATGTAAGAAATTTTTAATAGAGATGCCTTTGGGGAGGAAAAATGGAAGACTAGGGAAAAGGCCATAGGGTGAGAAGAAAGGGAGTAAGTTTTTACAAATGTTACCTTTCCAAAAGAATTACTAAGGAAGGTTGCTAAATAACTCATTTAATCTTGAATAATATGCAGGCCAAACATGAAAATGCTGTGTATGACTAATAAAGATGAAATCTGTATAATTAAAATGAGAAAACACTACATAAAGTAATAGCAAAAGAATAGTTCAGTGAGTGAGAGCAGAACAACAGACTCGTTCTAGGAATTAGAATACAACCTAGTACAGATGAACTAAATAACTACTTTTAAAATATATTTTAGATTCTGATATCATGGTAAGCAAGGCACCTGAATAAAGCTTCCCACTGAAAATCAGCAGAAAAACAGACACAGCAACATGGATCACTCCATCTCAGCCCACAGGTCCTCAGGTGAGTTCCCCCAGATGAACTTATTCCTTTCATTTCAATGAGGATGCAACAAGCAAGATAAATACTAACAGGGTGGTGCAGTGAAAAGAATGCAGGGGCTGGGCATGGTGGCTCATGCCTGTAATCCCAGCACTTTTGGAGTCCAAGGCAGGTGGATCACTTGAGGCCAGGAGTTTAAGACCAGCCTGGCCAACATGGTGGAAAACCCCATCTCTATTAAAAATACAAAAGTTAGTTGGGCATGGTGGCACACTCCTATAATCCCAGCTACTTGGGAGGCTGAGGCAGGTGAATTACTTGAACCTGGGAGGCAGAGGTTGCAGTGAGCTGAGATCGTGCCACTGCACTTCAACCTGGGTGACAGAGTGAAACTGTCTGAAAAAAAAAAAAAAAAAAAAAGGCCAAGTGCAGTGGCTCACGCCTGTAATCTCCTCAGCACTTTGGGAGGCCAAGGCGGATGGATCATCTGAGGTCGGGAGTTTGAGACCAACCTGGCCAACATGGTGAAACCCCGTCTCTACTAAAAGTACAAAAAAATTACCTGGGCGTGGTGGTATGTACCTGTAATCCCAGCTACTCAGGAGGCTGAGGCAGAATAATCACTTGAAGCCAGGAGGCGGAGGTTGCAGTGAGCTGAGATCGCACCACTGCACTCCAGCCTGGATGACAGAGTGAGACTCTGCCTAAAAAAATTTTAAAAAAAGGAAGGAAGGAAGGGAGGGAGGGAAAATAAAAGTATGCAGGGCTTGTGGTTGAGAGTTCTGGATTCAAACTTCCATTCCACTAACTGGAAACTATAATCTCAGGTAATTTAGTGAAACTGTCATTTGCCTGGGGGACCACTCTCTGGGTTATAGTGAAAATTAAGCAGGTATATAATGTGGGAAAGCTCTGGCACAATGCCTGGCACCAGTACTTCGTCCGTAAATATTAACTGGCTCTCATTAACAGAGACTAAGTAGAGCCAAGGGGTTACCCTCAACAAGAATAGCTACCATCTTTGCTTAGGTATCTGAGGGATTTCATCAAGAAACACCATAGAAAGACAGCAAAATTACTGAGTCTAATATTGCTGGACTAACTGTTCAACATCAATAATGAAGAAAGCAAGTCTCTTCCCATAATTGTCTAGATTTCAAACAGTCCCCTAAGAAGATGTCAAAGAAAACACCTAAAGTAACATTCAATAATTGAGAAACCCAAAACCATTTTTATGGGCACACCTGATAAAATCCCCACATTCTGTAAATGGACCACAGCAGCAAACCTTTCGGTACACCAATAAAGGCTCAAAGCCTGATTAATAGGCTTGAGATTGATGAGAAGAGAAATAACAGCATTTCAAAAAGCAAATTACCAGTGATCATTTCTTTAATTTACTGGAACATATTTAAACCATGGATATACCAAAGGGCAGAATGGCTGACCCTGACACACTTCCCTGTTAAATAAGCACTAGTTTGTAGTCAGAGGGGATGGGGCAGGAGCAGGAACATGGAGGTGAATGCAATGGGAGGGGAAGGGCAGAGTTTGGGCATGTATTCATATGTACATACAAATACATGCATACACTAGGTTGGAAGTCATTTGTTAAAATAATGTCTCAAAAACTACCAACTGATTTCATCATGAAGTCGAAGTAAAAGGAACTCAGCTAAAAAGCACGAAAATGAACAGCTTATTAAGCAAAAATATATGATAAATGCAATATTTTAAAGTAATAATGATAGGCAAAACACATTTTTTAAAAAACAATGGTTGTTTTCAACATAAGTATGCTGATTAAGTTAACTTTTAGTTAATTCATGTTTTAATTTCAGGGAATGACCAAAATCAAGGAGCTTCTAGATTCTAAGGCAAGAATCAGACAGGAGGATGAAGGGAACTTCAGGGGAAGGTTATGATGTCTCCAACCAGACCAAAGATCAGAGGTAAACCCTGCCCACCTTATCTGCAAAATAGAATGGGCTTCCAAAATACAAATACCAAGCAGATATATATCTCAAGAGTAAATGAATTTTCTATTCCTACCTGTTTGTGACTATGCAGGCTTTAGGCAGAGACAGGAGTAAAATCAGGACCTTTGGCATGGCCAAGGTAGTGACGTCAATTAAACCTGGCCACATTCTCTAATTCTGGCACTCTGAAAACTTGCCAGTTTTTGTAATTGTAACAAAATCAAGACTCTCTTGCAATTCAAATGTCCCCAAGGATCTTGTGCAGGCTCAGTCTCACACTCGTCCTCCACTAGCACATTCAGTGGGGCTAACCTAGAGGCTCTCTTAAGAATCCCATTCTGTACATATTTATTGAATGCCTTCCAAGTGCCAGGCATCTTACAAGGCTTTGGGGGATGAGCTCACTCAAATTATTCATCACCATGATCCTAGGTTCCCCTTACTTTTTCACAAACTGTAGGGCCCTGGTTTAGCAAAGGGTCACCTATTACAGCAGTGTGCTTCTACCATTAACTCCACTTTCCAAAACTGACTATAATTGAGAGGGCTTAAGTTTGCTAACTACATCCTTATAAAGCTAACATACCGCAGTCATACATTTCAAAGAATCAGTTGTTTGACCAAATATAAACAATAGTGAATAAACTCACATTACATATACAATAATAAGAACAAGAGCTAAATCTTCATTCTTTTGGACTTGGGCTTCGCTGTTCTTGGCAAACTACTAAAATGAAGCTATTTTTATCCTAGAACTGCAGGGATGCTCACAGGTAGCTCCCTGGCTACTAACATGCTGGAACTGACAGAGCACAGAAGTAGCTTAAATCAGAAAGGTTCCCCCTTTCCTGTGGTTGGAAATATGAAATTATAATCAGCTCTCAAGAATAACAAAAATTATAAGAAACAACCAATATGTTAATGATACACGTAACGAATGGGGTGAAACCAAGTGTTCAGGTGAATCAAAAAAAATATCCAGTGATTCAAGAAAAGGCTAAAATAAAGCACAAGTTACATGGACATCAGATCAAAATGAATTCATGTGGAAAGTTTCTGTTTAGCATACACAAACAAGATACAAATTCAGACTGAGGTCTGCAGTTTTATCAGCCGTCATTCTGAACTGAAAATGCAAAAGCTTAAGTTCTGATCCCTGATCTACTAAGTAGCTACAAGACTTCAGGCAAGTCATTTAACCTCTTTTGGTCCTAGAGATGTTGGAATGGATGGTCCCTATTATTACTGTGACCTATCTTCCTTTTCAGCTATAAAATTATAGGATCCCATGAAATGAAAATGCAAAGGTACAACATTACCATGTTATTGCAATCAGATGGGTCATAAGTGCTCTGTTTAAAAAGTTTATAGAGTTCCATAAATTCTTCACTCATCTCGTGGACTTGTCCATTTAAAATTGCTCCTTTGGTACCACCAAATTCCAGTCTTTCCAGCTTTTCAAATTCCAAAGTGGTGACAAATATATCCTTTGTAAAAAACACAGTAAAGACCTTTCCACTACATTGAGCAGCAAAATATTTTAAAGTTTCAAATCAAGAACATTTTCAAATGTTTAAAATCAATGAGTCAACGACAGAAAATGACAGAAAATAAATATTTTTATGACAGAAAATAAGTATTATTTAATTAAACAAAGTCATTGCTAATTTTTAAAATTACTCTCCCATTTTCATGTTTATTAAAAATTAACTCTCACTGGCCAGGCACAGGGCTCACACTTGTAATCTCAGCACTTTGGGAGGCCGAGGCAGGAGGACTGCTTGTGCCCAGGAGTTTGAAACCAACCTGGGCAACAAGGAAAGACCCTGTCTCTATGAAACATGAAAAAGTTAACTAGGCATGGTGGCGTGCACCTGTAGTCCCAGCTACTTGAGAAGCTGAGGCGGGAGGATCACTTGATCCAGGAGGTCAAGGCTGCAGTGAGCTGTGTTCACACCACTGCACTTCAGCCTGGGTGACAGAATGAGACCCTGTCTCTAAAAAAAAGAAAACAAAAACTATCTCGCAGTAGAAGCAACCTCTAATTCACCATAACTAGACATATAACTCCCCTAATTTTATATCCTCCTAAACATAAGTCAGATCCCCAGGTAATATCCAAAACTTCTGTTTTCATCACCCCATACCCGGCAGTGAGCCTGCTTTATTGAAAGTGAGCACACGAAACTGTTAAGGAAGGGATATGTAAGCTGCCCTTCATTAGGTATTTCACATTCAGAGACCGAAGAGGCATTCAGCCTCATTTAAGTGATTATGAGAATTCTCAAGACATAAAGCTCTAATTTTGAATGGAATAAAACAAACCTTTATCAATGACAATGCCCAAAATTCTTAGAGCTTTACAAAGAAAATAAGGCAGTGTCATCAATTTAAACTTTAAAAAAAAAAAAAAAAACTAAGCCAATAGACATCATACAAATGTAAGAATGTGTAGGTTGTATATATTTAATTTTTGGTTTTAAGGTATTTGAAAACTTTTACACAGAGCACATACTTTTCCATGTTTTATTTTTACAAATGGTTTTAATATTTTTGTAGTATAGCATATATTCATATACTAACAAACAGTGTGATAATTTAAATTATCCAATGGGTTTTAGGGTATGAAATACCAATTTTAAGCATTAAATATATAAAAGGAAAAGTGGATTTATTTACAGAGGATTAGCTTACTGCTTCCTGATTTACAACTCTCTTCCAGATTAGTAAATTCTAAGAGTCACTGATTATACTCAATGTAATAATGGAATCAAAAATGAACTTTTAAAAAATCCAAATTAAAGATTTAAAAAATGCCCTTGTATCATCATAGCATTGGCCTGCTGAGCTCCTTATGAGAATCACTGAGAAAGGAGACCTCCACCTATGATATAAAGTAAACTGTTCCATGAATCATGTGAAAAGCTACTGGCTTTTTGCACCCACCTTCCACATGAATAAATAAAATCAAAAAATGAATACCTCCATTTTTATTAAACGATCAAGAAACTTGTCAAATCTGCAAAACACCAGATGAGACTGGAAATCCCATGGTCTCAGCTTTCTTCCCATAAAATAGCTTGCCAATTTTTTTCTATAGTTGAAAAAGGAGTTTTTGAAAGTCTTTAAGATGTTAACAGCCACCTGCACCTTTTCCAGTGACTCTTCTATTTCTCCCCTCAAAAGGTCCTCAGGTGAAAGGTAAGCTATTGCCTAGGATTTAATGAAAGGGAACAATGATCAAAACTATGTTTAACAGTTTCTCCCTGTAACCATCTCTGTTTCAAAGAATCATTTTTAAATGCCAGTATCTAAAGTTGGGCCAGCAATGCTGAAAGAAAGAAAGCACAAATTCTAGAAATTCAACTACTTGGACTTCAATGACATACTTGTATAAGTTAGAATTATATACAGGAGACCCTACTATTTCTGGATTTTTACATTCTAGCAAATGACTAAATTGTTGCTAAGCCTCATTATATGACAACTGTCGTGTAATTTGCATGAGTGTGCCTGCCAGCAAATATTCTGAACAATCATTTTCTCATATAAAGAATACATAAGCCAGACAAGGAAATCTATCAGAACATGAATTTTTAAAGTATGCTCACTTTACCTGGTAGTTCAGGGCCATTTGCAAAGAGAAAGAGCTGATTAGGAGTGTGTAACAGTGGAAATTCTTTCAAGTTAGCAAACTTCTCTTCTGGGGGCTCAAGTAACATTATAGGACATACAATCTAGCTGACATGTGCCACATGAACTAGTTTTGAATAAAGGAAAAGAAAGGAAGAGAAGAGAAGGATAAAAGAAAAGACTAGAAGATCCATGTGGCACTGGTCAAATTCTCATGGGACCAACCAACACTCCCAACTTCTTCTCTCTTCATATTTGGTATAAACATTCAGAATTCCCCTCTTCAAGGACCAAGAACCTCTGCATTCTGAAGGTTCTTTTGTATGCTACCTCTTCCTGACGCATCTTAACCTCATATAAATTATAGGTTTAATTTGTGTGCCTTCAATTTTGTGGTTGCTTAGAATGTTGTTCAAGATGTCAATGGATAATGTAATGAAAGCCCTGAGTTCAAAATAGCAGAGGGAAGCACTTCTTCCCTAAATGTAGGCATATGACCTTTCATTTCCCATTAATGAAAACAGTTTTACATGCAATATAGGCTCTGTGCCATGAATTTGTAAGGCAATAAGGAAATCATTCATTTAGTGTCTAAAACCCCTACTGATTAGACTCCTTCCCAATCTATGCTTTTATTTCCCAGTCAGGTTAGATAGAAAATTAACCTCCACATGAGGGCTGCTATAATAGCAAGTCATTCAGGGCAGTAATGAGAACCACCAGGAATCCCTTAGCAATGTGAATTTTAAAAGAGTTTACACTTTGGTATGGCATATGGTGTATTCCATATACCTTTATCTCTATGTATTCTTTATAGTAAATGTGTCTTTTTAGGATGCTGAAAAATCTAAGGCAAACGACTATATCTTTTGCTTGAGTGGCCCTTTCTGCTTTAGCAGCCCTCCGTTACCTAATTACTTGTATTTAAAGTAACATCCCTAGGACAAGCCATGCTTAATGTTTATTCCTGGCTGGCCCTCACATAGATGAGACAATCATAGACAAGGACTCTCCTGTTCATACAGCCCACTGTTGAGTAAGGCCTCTTAAGATAGTACTTAATGTCCTAAATGACAACACCCAGTCTGTCTCCTTGCATGGGGAGGCAGAGTGTGTGAAGGAAAAAGCATGACCTGACGCAGGGGCTGGCTGTGACCCTACTAGGGGCCGGCTGTGATCCTACTAGGGGCCACGAACTACTTTTGGGATACTAGCTAAGTTGTCTCAGAGGATCTATTTCCTTAGCTGCAGAATGAGGGAAATGAATTAGGTGAACCTCAAAATCCCTTTTAGCTCATAAACTCGAAATTCTTTTCTACCTCTCACAGTACCCACTCTGGAGCATGCCTAACCACACCAGCTCTATCATCTCATACTTAATGGTACCAGCACAAACAAGTCAAAAGCCACTAGATTTAGGATGAACTAGTCCCACTTCAGAAGTCTTATAAACTAAAATACTGCTAACCAACTTATTTATCAATAAGCTAATGATCAATTAACCAATTTACCAATGATATTGTTAGTTTGAGGCTCGTCTCCCTGCTGCTGCTTCTCTATTCTTTTGGCTGTGTTTTTAGGGACTGTTATTTTAGCTCAGTCCTGACAGCTCTACTCCACACTCGACTACTCAGACTTAAACTCTTCCTCACTTAGGATCTTGTAGGTGACAATGTCTACAATAGATACACCAAGCCATGGAATAGACAAGGTAGTGGCTAGAGTGATAATGACACACAAGGACCATGGACTAGAGTCAGGTTACCAGAGAAGAAAGGCAAGGCATTAAGACCCCATTACCAAAGCCTGTGCTAGCATGCAAGGTGAACAGGTGATGCCTTTTATGTGTCTGGCCTAAATAATGATGTTAATGGTCACTGCTGGAAAACAAGAGAAAAGAAATACATTTGCTTTTAAAGTAACAAAGGGTTTCTGACTCTGACTGGCATTCCAGTCATAAGGTCAAGCATATAATGAAACTGAGTAAAGTAGATCAGAAACGACAGTGAACAGTGAAGGTCATGGTCATCTAGACAGCACCTGTTTCACCTAAAGGGGCATTTGAAGCTATAGTCACTGGCTGCGCCTATGGGGATGGTGCAAGCACTGTGGCAAGATCTCTGAGTTTTCAGTGGAGGCTGAAATGCTGGCATTTAAATGAGATCTATCCAATTTAAGTATTAACAATTTTAAATTAAAAATATTATACAAAATAAAAACACTGCATTGATCTTTGGGCCAAATGAGTTGACAGCATGTCAGCTTATGACCTCTAATATGTAACATAGAAAGGGTTTGAATTTTCACAAAAACTTGATCAATAAATTCATGAAAGCAAAGAGCATGTAGGTGACAAGAGGAAACACAATTATAGAAAACATAAAATGTGTAATCACACATATCATGCAAGGTACAAATTTAAAAACATGTTACCACTAGATACCCAATAAATGACCCCAAGTTTTTTTAAAGATGGCAATGCTCCAAGTTGACAGGTCATAGTGAAAGCTTTTACACATTGATAATAACAATGTAATTGATATAAGCTTTTAGAAAATAATTTGTAAGTATTAAATATTGCTCAAGAGCCATGAAAAGATTGTACCCTTTGACCAACATCAGGAATTTATAGTAAGCCAATTATTCCAGTCAAAAGAGGGGATCTTTGTATGGTTTTTTTCTGCATGTTGTTTATAATCAAGGAGGCTGGAAGCAACTTATATATACAGCAATAACAAAATAATCTTTCAAGAAATTAGTACAAAATTGTATGCATGATAACATGTATAAATATATCTAAGTTTGGGAGGAAGGAAAAATAAAAATGCTTTAATAATAGAGTGATGAAACTCCAGAACCATTTCCATTGTTCCAACATTATGCAATGAGAATATTTTACAATTATCATTAGCATACCATGTATTAGGTCACATTTAGACATTAAAAATACTTATTTTAAAACATGGAGCATGGTATAGTGGGTGAGAACTGTATTACTGACTTGCTGGGTTGGAGAGTTACTTATCTTCTTAGGCTTCAGTTTTTTTTTTCATTATAAAATGAAGCTACTAATAATACTTATGTCATAGTGTTGCTATGAGGGTTTAACTTTTGAATTTTTGTAAAGGGCTTGGAAAAGCTCCTGAACAAAATAAGCACTATATAATTTTTGTTAAATAACTATATAAAAGTAGTAAAATTGGTGGCAGGGTGGTTAGTGCTTCAGGGAACCAGCTATGGACATTGGCTAATTGTTAACTTTTGACTCCTAACATGTTGGGCATATTTACCACAAAGTCTGAAATCTGCCGTTCATAGAATCAAAGGAATTGGGTCAATGAAACATTTGGATAGAAGCCAGAACTAAAGAACAAGAGAAGCCACATTATTTTATCAGGAGCTTGGCAGACTCTAGCTGTTGACATAGACTAGAAGCCAGGGATGAGAAGTTTACAGGCTTACAGGTAAACAGGACTTAAAATAAGTCACCTATGCTAACAAATGGTCTCCTCTGTGATTTATACATTAACAAGGATTTATAGTGAAACAGTTTCAATTATTCTCAAAATGAGAAATAGGTCCCTAAAAAGGGGTTTGGGGGAAGTGGTGGTTATAGTTTTTGGCCCTGCAACAGGGATTGTGGTGTTTTACACCATTAGGGCCCAGGGAACCTGTTTAACAAAAGGGCAAAACTGAGTTTGCCCAACAGAGTAACAGATATTGAACAAAACCAGAGGAGATGATGGCAAAATATAGCAAGGAATCGACTTCTTGTTATCTTCTACCAACAGCTGCAACTAGCCTGTAAGTCAATAGTTTGGGTAAAAGAACAAAAGGCAACTAACATTTACTGAGCCTCGATTAAACACCAAGCACTATGCTGGGCATTTCACTTAGATTATCTTTGAATCCTCGCAATAGCCATGGACTAGGCATTATCCCCACTGACAGATGTGGAAACTGAGGAGTAATTTAACTTCCCTTAAGTGAGTCAATTAGATTTGAATCCAGGTTGGTCTAGGTCCAAAGCTTTTCCCACACACCACTCTATCTTTTCAGAATCAGAGAGGGAAGAGAGATGAAAAATATTAGCAATGTAACCTTATACTCCAGAAACTCTAAGCTGCAAGTCTGCAGACCTGTTCTTTGGTCTGGCTTTCCTCCTAACTTCTCAGGGAAATTGAGCAAATAACATCATTTTTCAAGTCTTGGTTAATTCATTTGAAAAACATCTGAATTGTGTCCATTCAAATGGATAAATATTGAAAGCCTAACTCCCAATGTGACTGTATCTGGATATAGGGTCTTTAGGAGGTAACTGTGATTAAATGAGGTTATAAAGATGGGGCCTTAATCCGATAGGACCGTGGTCTTATAAGAGGAAGATGGCTAAGTGAGGACACAGTGAGAAGGCAGCCAGCCATCAGCAAGCCAGGAAGAGGGCCCCACCAGAACCTGAGCACGCTGGCACCCTCATCTCAGACTTTCAGCCTCTAGAACTGTGAGAAAATAAATTTCTGATGTTTAACCTACCCAATCCACAGTACTTTGCTATGGCAGCCTGAGCAGATTAAGACTAAGTGGTTCCAAATAAGAACACTAGATTATGCAGCATCCAAGTATCTTTTAGCTCTCAAATTATGTAATACCCTCTGGTACTGTGAACATGGAAGAATCCACATTCACACAGACAGGACGAGGACACAGAGGGAGGTGGTCCTTTTTTTTTTAAATTTTTCTTTTTAACATTTTGCAGATTGAGTAAGGAATGGAGAAACAATTATAAAAGAGATTTTAAAAGATCAACAATGAATCAGAATTTTTTCAATACAATTCTACTACTTTTTTAGGATTTTCTTTTTGCCAGATGCTCTTAACTTACCACACTTTCCAAAAGGCTTTTATCAGCCAGTGTTTCTGTGAAAACCGAAGGGAAGGCTACAAAGAATGTACTACACATGTCTGTCTTTTGCTGGAAGCTGCCTTAAAGCCTTTTGAAGAAAGGTACAGATGTTAAACAAAACCAAGCAACAACTTGTCCTTTGATTATGTCTGACTTATTTTCATAGCTCCCTGCCATTTAGGATTAAAAGGTTACCTGGCCTTTGTTACCATAAATGTCCTTTCTGAAAAAAGAAAAAGATGGTGTTCTTACTGTATACTAGATTATTCTTCACTAGTCTCGTAAAACCTACCTCACAGCAACAATTCTTATTGTTCCTGTTTTTTGATGCTTCATACCTGGTTAATGAAGAGATTACAAAACTCTTGCAATAAAACTATAACCCGAGCTGGGGTGTTATAAAACTTGGAATGACTCCAGATCAGACAGATGGTATGAAATAATGGAGCAATTAATATGCGGGTCTGTGGGAATTCCATCTCCTGGAGACACTGGATGTGTCTCCTCAGAGGTCTCAGGTAAAGTTCCACATCTTGGGCTTCGAGAAGGGCTGAAAGCAAAGAACCATCATTAACGTGATTCCGGTTTTTTGTTTTTTTTTTTCTAAATTCACTTTACATGCAGAAGAGAGCCATGTAAAACAACACGGCCACACTTAAATATTATCATAGTTCCCTTTATATTACTTATCCTACAATGTACACATGAGCAATTTGGAAGACTTTAGACACTGTCCATCTGTAACTGAGTCATTTGGGAGAGCACTGATCTAGTTACCCACATAGCATAAATAAATTGTGATGGAAAACCCAAGGGGAAAATATCCCTGGAGTCTAAAGAAATTTACTCAACCCTGTGGAAACCGTGGGAATAAAACCTCTTTGCAATGTTGTCACTTTATGGCTTGGATTACAAACTTCGTCACTAGAATGTTAATTCCTTCTAGGAACTTGGTATGAGCACAATTGAATTGTTTACTCTCTCATTCCAGTTTCCTATGACAGTAACTCATGCAATGATTGAGAAAAATTATATCATTAATAAAAGTTTAACTTAAAATTGTTAAGCACAGTGATGAAAGGATTTTGGAACTCGACAGAGGTGAGGTTGTACAACATCATGAATGTACTAAAACTTGAATGAATTATATACTTTAAAATTGTTAATTTTATGTTATGTGAAGTTTATTTCAATAAAACAAATGTTAAGCATGGTAAATATTTTTTTAAATGCTATAGCAGGCCAGGTGCAGTGGTTCATGCTTGTAATCCGAGCACTTCGGAAGGATTAGTTGAGTCTAGGAATTCGAAACCAGCCTGGGCAAAATAGCAAGACCCCATCTCTACAAAAAACTTAAAAATTAGCTGGGCATGGTAGCAGTTGCCTGTGGTCCCAGCTCCTCAGGAGGCTGAGGTGGATGGATCATTTGAGCCTGGGAGGTCGAGGCTGCAGTGAGCCATGATCATACCACTGCACTCCAGCCTGGGCAACAGAGCAAGACCCTGTCTCCAAAAAAGAAAAAGGAAGAAAAAAAATCAAACAAAAAATGCTATAGATATGAAAAAAACATTTAAATATTTGACTCTCATTAATGACTGCTTAATCGAATCTAAAGTTTTCTCTTGCTTAGCACTGGTCCTTTTAATATACCATAAATGGATCTCCATGAGATTCCATTTTGCTCCCAAGGCTACAAATACCCTTGATGAACTGAGAACAAATTTTATTATGAAAGTAGGGAACAAAGTCAAGTAAATTCTAGTTTTTGTTGTTAACCCAAAAGACTTGTGTCAAGAACAAAAAAGCCCTGCTTAATTTTGTCACCAGGAGTCAAGGATGAACCAGCCACTTGGTGTGTAACCAATTAATCTGTCTGTGTAACCAATTAATCTGTCTATGTAACAATAAAGCCCTGAGAATAAAAAGAAGGTTCAGGAATTATTCTCTTTCCCAGATGTACTCATGTTTCAAAATTACTATTTTTATCAATGTTTATGTCAAAAGTATATAATCGTATCTAGTAGGTAAGTGCCCTTAAATATTAAGTGTCCTTAAAATGTGATCAGCATGGGTGGTGACTCCACAATGCCTGAAGTGTGTCTTTGAGAAGAGCTCTCTTCCTTCAACTTGACCATGGGTTTGGGCCACTTGTTCTATTGAGACGTGTTTTTTTCCTGAATCTCCAGGCCACACATGCATAAGGCTCAGAGGACCCCTGGGATTCATTCCTGCAGAATCTGTATCCAGAGAAAATTTTCATCCTATGCTAACACAGAAAAAAAAATGCCAACTGCTTCTATTTATTGAAGCATACTTACTACATCTCTAGTACCTTGTATAGTGTATAATATGCTATCCCTAACCCAGTGATTCTCAACCAGGAGAAATCTTGCCCCCAGGGGACATTTGGCCATGTCTGGAGACATTTATGATCATCACAGCAGGGATGGGGCCAGCAGGTAAAGGCCAGAGATACTGCTAAATATCCTACAATATGTAAGATGGCCCCCCACACAAAAAAATTATCTAACCCAAAATGTTGATCATGACAAGATTGAGAAATACTAAATCCACATAGCAATTCTTCAAGGAAGGTGTTAATAGGCCAATTTGGCCAATGAAAAACCAGAGGCTTAGCAATTTAAAATGCTCAGTAAGCAGGGTTGGGACAGGAATTCAGATCTCACAGAGCCCCTGCTGTATATATTCCTCCTTATCTTATGCCCTCTTTTTAAACAGAATTCATGCAGAAAACCCTAAAGATGTATTAAAACATTTTTGAAGTGAATTTTCAGTATTTCCTAACTTTCCAAATGTCACATGGGAAAAAATAAACTTCTTAATGTTACAAACAAAAAAAAGTTACTTGTCCATATTATCTCCAATTTTATTATTTGAAACCACAGTATCATGTATATCCATAAATAAATGCTTATACATGTGCAAAGAAACATGAACATAAATCAAGGAACTGAGCAGGGTTGTCATCTTTGGGTGGGGCTGAAACTAGATAGTAGAAGGACAAGGATGGTGAGAAGACTTTCAACTGGATATCATTTTATGATTCCTGGTTCGTAACAAGATGCATGCATTGTCTATTCAAAATTCAACAAATCCTCCACTCTGTACATTTAATCTTCACCAAAACTTCAATGATGGCTTTGAGTGTTTGCAAGCTAAATAACTGGTTACCAAGCACACTCAGGGAACTGAACTGATGAATAACTAGACTCACCATAGCCCAATCTGCTGACTGGAAAACCTCTATCCAGAGTTATTTTTTTTTTCCTCTGAATGAAGGCCTCACTCCTGCACAAACATTCTAATTAAAATTTCAATCTGGAGCCACTTTGGCAGGTATCTACTATATACCAGATAAACTAAAAGTAGTTTAGTATGGGTGGAGAATATAGTACAAAGGGTGAGATGAATTTATCATTAGAAGAGCCAAGAGCAATCACTCCACGAACATGGTGGAAGGGTAAATATCAAGGCCGAGCAGGCAGGGGCTGGATCATGAGCAGATGGTGATATTGATGCCAGGCTGAGGAACAAGAGTCTTACCATTTTCCACAGCCAGAAAAATGTCCTTCAGAGTAGGAAAATAGCTGCTTTGTTTAGTTGTCAGGATCTTAACCATTTTGAGGACAATAGGTGCCTGAAGCTAAGTTAAAAGAAAAAAAGAAGTTTAATAAATATAAACTCGATTACTAAATACATGCATTCTGTAATAAAATATTTAAATTCTATTTCACTCACAAGTGATACAGTATTTAACACTCAAAGTTATATCTGGTTTCAAGTTGAAAATAATTTTAAAAATACATTTTTTTCTTAGCCTTGTATTTTATTTTGCATTTAAGTTTTTATTTTATTTTTTTTATGCTCAACTTGCCTAACCCCTGCTAATTTATTTTTTATTATTATACTTTAAGTTTTAGGGTACATGTACACAATGTGCAGGCATATGCATTTAAGTTTTTAAATTTGGATATATATTATTATATGTGATAGTTATAATTGAGTGTCAACTTGATTGGATTGAAGGATGCAAAGTATTGTTCCTGGGTGTGTCTGTGAGGGTGTTGCCAAAGGAGACCAACATTTTGAGTCAATGGACTGGGAGAGGCAGACTCACCCTCAGTCTGGGTAGGCACCATCTAATCAGCTGCCAGAACAGCAAGAATAGAGCAGGCAGGAGAAGATGGAAAAACAGACTTCCTGAGTCTTCTGGCCTTCATCTTTCTCCCATGCTGGATGCTTCCTGCCCTTGAACATCAGAATCCAAGTTCTTCAGCTTTTGGACTCTTGGACTTACACCAGTGGTTTGCCAGGGGCTCTTGGGCCTTTGGCCACAGACTGAAGGCTGTACTGTTGGCTTCACTACTTTTGAGGTTTTGGGACTCAGACTGATTCACAACTGGCTCCCTTTCTCCTCAACTACAGACGGCCTATTGAAGAATTTTACCTTGTGATCCTGTGAGTCAATTCTCCTTAATAAACTCCCTTTCATATATACATATATCCTATTAGTTGATCCATCTAGAGAACCTAATATATTATATATGTAAAATATTAATTTTTCCATATAAAATTTCTGTTTCAGAAAATCTCCAAAAGACCTGTGAATGGATGTCTTAACTTTTAGAACCTTAAGTAAGTAATTTGTATGGTAAGCACCCAGCAGAGGAGCCAAAGTTAGTCTTTCCAAAGCTGTGTCTCTCTACCAAGCAAGACCTCACTCCTTCCCAAATCAATTAAGTTGACTAATTAAATTTTCCAGTCTTCAACATTTCCCTGGGTAAGTACTGCTCTTCCAAGGTAGCACAATATTTCCAATCATCTCAAATGCTGTCAAAATATTCTCATAAAGGCAAAGTTACTTTAAATTAATGTCAAAAGTGCACACCACACATACAGAACTCTGGATTAAGAAAAGAGGGCAGACCAGTAAATTACACAAAGACAGTGTGTTAAATCTTTAAAACTATTGGTCATTGCAGCTCAGGAGACATTGCTAATTTAATTTACAATTTCTAGGGCTATCTACTTACTTGATCATAAATGCATGACAGATTTTCTCTCCTCATCATCCAGAAATCTAGTTCTGCTTGAGGAGACAAGTGAAGACCATTCAACAAACGCTGCACTGAATCTCTTTCTACAATTTCTTGGATTTGATGTGACCATTCAATAACCACAGATTCAATTGCATGGAGTATTCTCCTTTCATTTGACTGTGGCCTACAAACATTAAGATAATCAAATAATTAAAAGATGAATCATTTTATCCAAAGACATAGATTTTAATAGTTATTTTAGGCATCCATAAACTAGTTTCCTAAAAATAAATTCTTGAAAATCCATTATTTTTATGGTCTTGATTTGAGTTGTGGGGTTACGTTATTCTGTCATTGAAATATCTCTAACCTCAAAAAACATTGTTAAAGAATTATATCCTCAAAAACCATTTCACTAAAGGAATAATGTTGCTGGCCTGGCAATTACTACAGTTTGCTTTTTGTATAATTTGCTTTTTAAAAGCATACTTCAAAAGGAAATAATACACATGGTGTTTCTGCACTTATTTTAAAAATATGATGTAGTTGTAATTCTCTATTTGCTAATGGGTTTGCTAGGGGTGTGATATTAAATGGATATGCTGACTTTCCATTTTATTTTATTTGTGGAGATGAGATCTCACTATGTTTCCCAGGCTAGTCTTGAACTCCTGGGCTCAAGCAACCCTCCCACCTCAGCCTCCAAATTGCTGGGATTATAGGCGTGAACCACCGTGCTGGCCTGGCTCTCCACTTTAATATCCTGTATATATTGCACTGTTACGTACTTGTTCTCTGAACAATTCTGATCCAGATCAATCTTTCCTGCAACAGTGGGAATTGGTAGAAGAGTTCTTCTAGACATTTTGCCCCTAAAAATATACATCTTATTTTTCATGACTTCTATGTGATATTCCATATCTTGTGAAGTAAAACAGGACCAGGACTTATGGTTGTTCTTATTAGAAAGAACTGGCACTAAAATCTAGAGAAAGAGAAACACTGTTAAAAGCAGTTAAATTAATTTACAGACAATGCATTCCTTCAAAGATTTTCTTGTCGTACAAAATTGGCAACAAAACTGTCCAATTTCATAAATATCATCCAATGATATCAAATCTACAAAGAGAGGACAAAGTCAGTGACCCATTTAATCAATTAGACATAAATTCTGTCAAAGTGGAATTAGCATACTGCTTGTTCATTTATTTACCCATTTATCAAACATTTGTGGAGGTTCCCAATAACTCAAACACTGCATGAAATAAGCAGCTATGTCAAGTAAGTAAACTGCCCTCATGTTGCAAACTGAGCACACTGGCAGGCACATTAATGAAAACAATCTTTCTGAATCATATGGAAGCTAGAAGTAAATTAATCTTCTGAAGCCCTAGGTGGCATCCCAGAGGATTAAAGTTTGGGTAGTCAGAAAGATGTTTATTCAGCCACACGGACCTTATTCAGAACTCCTTCTACCGTGAAACAGGAAACATCAATGGAACTATGTGAAAACTCTGAAAAAGTATTTTTCCTATTTCTAGAGCCTGGCATATATTATGTAATTAGTAAGAGAATGCTGCATTAATGAAGTTGGTCTCTTCTTGCTTTCCCTTCAAGTATCTATTCATTTTAAACTTTTTTTCATTTTTCTGATATAATCTATATATAATCTGTCCAGTTTATAAACATTTTACTATAAAACTTGAATTAGCCAAAATGCTCAGAAAATGTTTATTCTACCCTTTTAGAGTTTAGTTTGATGATACAATCTTCTAGTTAACTAAAAACAAGCTGAAAATTCACTTTCATTTTTGAATGGTGTTGAAACAAATGTCTCCAAATATTATTATTATTACCTTTTCCTACTTAGCACCCATTACATGTCACGCTAGTAATACAGAGATTAGTACAAGATAGTCCCTGCCCTCAGTGAGCTCAGTAGGTGAGATCCTGGAACTATGACACTCAAGATAAGAACTGTCATGATTAGAGGTATGTCCAGGATGCATATGAAAACATGGGAGAAATATCTGCCTCTGGGAGGGAATGGTATTAAGAAAGACTTGCCAGAAAAGTTGTTACTTGGTTTGAATATTTAAGATGAAAGAACAGGGCAAGGCAGGTGTTATGATGTGAATATATGTCCTCTGAAAATTCATATACTGAAATCCTAACCCCCAAAATGATGGTATTAGGAGGTGGAGTGTTTGGGAGGTGTATTTGTCATGACGGCCGAGTCCTCATGAATGGGATTAGTGTCTCTATAAATTAGGACCAACGGAGCTTGCTCGCCCCTTCCACCATGTGAAGACATAGCTAGAAGGGGCTGTCTACAAACCATGAAGCAGCCTTCAGACACCTGAATTTACTATTGCCTTGATTTTGAACTTCCAGCTCCAGAACTGTGAGAAATAAATGTCCAGTATTTATACACAATCAAGTCTTGGTATTTTGTGATAGCAACCTGAACAGAGTAAGACACCAAGCATTCCAGAAATTAGAACACTGATAAAATCGTGGGGACTCAGGGAGCATGGTGCTTGTAGGAAACTGCCAGTTTGACCATCCTGGAAATAGAACCAGTACCCCTGAGAGAAATGGCAATACTTGGGCTGTGAGGAAGGCAGGGTTAGTTTGTGAAGAACTCTGCAAACAGGCTGAAGAGTTTAGGTTTAAGCAAATTAATACAGGAACAGAAAAACCAAATACTGTATGTTCTCACTTTTTTTATTTTTTATTTATTTATTTATTTTTTTTGAGACAGAGTCTCACTTTGTCACTGAGGCTGAAGTGCAGTGGCAAGATCTCGGGTCACTCCATCCTCCACGTCTCCTGGGTTTAAGCGATTCTCCTGCCTCAGCCTCCCGAGTAGCCAAGATTACAAGCATGTGCCACCATGCCCAGCTAATTTTTGTATTTTAGTAGAGACAAGATTTTGCAATGTTGGTCAGGCTGCTTTCAAACTCCTAGCCTGAAGTTATCCGCCCTCATTGGCCTCCCAAAGTGGTAGGACTACAGGTGTGAGCCACCGCACCTGACCATGCATGTTCTCACTTACATTAATAACTAGGAGCTAAACATTGAGTACATATGGACACAAAGAAAAGAACAACAGACACTGTGGCCTTCTTGAGGGTGGAGGGTGGGACAAGGGTGAGGACTAAAGAACTACCTGTCAGATACTATGCTGATTACCTCGGTAACAAACTCTCTGTATACCAAACTCCCATGACATACAATTTACCCAGGTAACAAACCAGTACATGTACCTCTTGAATCTAAGATAAAAATTGGAAAGAAAAAAGTTTAGATTTGTTGGGCTGAACATGCATTACCTACTGGGAGACTGTTTTCTAGATTAAGTCCTTGATATCAACAGCTTTTTCTAAAAGTCAGGCTCAAAGAAAATTAAAGTTATTCAACATTTCTAATGTACTGGGTACTGTTTCAGACTTCACTCTATTTACTATTCTGAGAAAACATTTTAAAGGATCCGTTTTTGAGGCATAGTAAATCTAAGTACTGGCAGCCAGCCTGCAGATGTGACAAATCACCCAGCTCAGGCACCTAGAAAGTCACAAAAAGTGAACAGAATGTAGAGAATGGGTCAGCCCCTAAAAGGGAGGAAAGTTTCATTGTTAGGAAATCGAAACTTAAGCGGAGAAAGCGACCAGAGTACAACCTTATAAGGGAGGTAATGAAACTTAGGCAATGTCTGTGAGAATTGTAACCCCATAGTACTCAACTAATGAGGAACTGGGGGAAGAACTTCCATGCTAGGAGATAAATGACCTGCTATAGCTGCCCCGGGTGTGCCTGCCTACCAGACACCCAATCTTGCAAGACCGCCATTAAAAGTCTTGCTTCCACTGTTCTTCGTGTCTCCAAGTCCATTCTTTGGGTTCAGATGGGTAAATGTGTTTCTCACAAACTTGGGGGCTTGTCTGGGATCTCTGTGCCTGTGTAGACTAGGACTCCAGGCGAGGGCGGAAACACGTCCCACAAAATTTAAGTGGCCCACTCTGTCCAGGCGTCCTGGATCCCTGCAGAGGCCATAAACAAACCCAAGACTGTTATTCAGGAGGCAGTGGAGGCAACACAGGGAGAAAAGCAGGCACCACGAAAACCAGGCAACGTCATGCACGAGCCAAGGGAGGAAAATTGGACTATAAGTACTGCCTTGGTGGTTGGGCATTTTCAGAGGTCAAATGTGTGTAAATGAGATATAACATAGATATGAAGCAAGTGCGGAGTTCGAATTCCAATCCATAGTTCTGTTCTCCCACGAGGGAAATGTCCAGAGACAGGCAAAGCAATTGGGGTGTGCAAGAAACCTCCAGTAGTGGGGGGTTGAGTACACAGGGAAAAGCTTGGACACAAAGACTGACCAAAAATGAGAGACAGAAATTCTAGGCCTATGGGCCAAAGGAAAGAGGGAGCCAAAGAGACTCCCTCTGACATTCCCCCAGATAGTCCTTTGGGAAGAATGAGGTTTGGAGGGACAACCCTTGAATCAGGGACAAGGAAAGGCAAAAGATGATAAAGTGTTGCTGTTTATCTGGCCTAAAGACCCCATTCCTAAGCCTTTGGTCTTTTGGCCTGTTTGGCTCAGATAAAAATTGGGTGTGCCAAGCTTTAATTCTCTATATGAATGATAAAACTCCATCCTCACAAGAGGAGATGGGTTACACTCTCTGCTGGATCAAGGAATTAGCCCCCCATGTTCCCCTTCAAAGAAGAAAAGAAGCCTAGTAAAAAGCTCCTGCCCAGTGAAAAGCCCTGGGACCCCCATCATCCGTACCCCCTCCATGTGTCTCACAAAATAGGGGACAGGAAAATAAAGGGGCAGCAGGAGGGTTAGAGGAAGAAAGACCTGCAGACCATGGCAGAGTCTAACCAACTGCTCCTTTAAATCCTTATCCAAATTTGAGAAAATAATTAGAACAGTGTAAGAGGATATTGAGAACTTCTCTATCCCTTCCACACAGCAGACATCTAGCATATTCCCTCTTAGGGAAGCTCCCATACACAGGGAGAGATTGGCTTTGTAAATGCTCCTCTTACAAGTACTGAAGTTAGGAATTTCAAGAAGGAAATGAAACCACTTCTAAAACATCCCCTGGGTTTAGCAAACCAGCCGAACCAATTCCTAGAACCCAGCTTTTACACCTGGGCTGAAATGATGTCTATCACAAGTACCCTTTTCACAGGAAAAGAAAGGGGAATGATTAGGAGAGGGGCCATAACCATCTGGGAGAGGTAACAACCCACCGGGCAAGACGTCTTGCCAGCTGAACAAAAATTTCCAAATGTCAATCCCAAACGAGATAATAATGATACCGGGGGCCAGGTGCAGGGCTCATGCCTGTAATCCCAGCATGCTGGGAGGCCGAGGTGGGTGGATCACCTGAGGTCAAGGCCTCAAGACCAGCCTAGACAACACGGCAAAACCTCACCTCTACTAAAAAATATAAAAATTAGCCGGGCATGGTGGTACGCACCTGTAATCTCAGCTACTCAGGAGGCTGCGGCAGGAGAATCACTTAAACCTGGGAGGTGGAGGTTGTAGTGAGCCAAGATTGCACCACTGCATTCCAGCTTGGGCAACAGAGTGAGACTCCCCCTCAAAAAACAAACAAACAAACAAACAACAACAACAAAGAATCCCAAAGAACAGACACAAATGCAGAACCTCAGGGAACTAATAATAAAAAGGATCAAAAAGTCCTCTACTGGGACACAAAAGGTCTCAAAGGCATTGGAGATTCAACAAAAACCAAAAGAGGAAACTTCCTCCGCATTCCTGCAGAGGGTCAGAGACTAGATAAGAAAATACTCCAGATTAGATCCAGAGGACCCAGTAGGGCAAGGCTTTTTGAAGGTTAACTTTGTAAGAAAGAGCTGGCCTGACATTAAAAAAAAATTACAAAGGATTAACGGATGGAATGAGAAACCAATTGAGAAATTACTAAGGGAGGCTCAGAAGGTCTTTGTAGGGAGAGAGGAAGAGAAGCATAAATAAAAATGAAACTCATGGTTCCACCGTGGAAGAGGTAGTCAAAAAAAGGTTAGATCAAGATCCCCCTCGAAGGAGACAAAGAGAATGATAGATATCGACACAAAGAAAGAAGGGAAATACATGGAAAAGCTCCTAAGACTATGAGGGGATGTTACAAGTATGTAAAGCCAGGGCATTTTAAAAAAGAATGCCCTAAATGGAAAAAAGAAATGGTGATCCACCTCATGACCGTTGATGAAGACTGGGGGGAGAGTTCCTTCTGAGTAGGTTCCATCAGGAGCCCTGAATAAATTTGAAGGTGGGACCCGAGGGAGAAGTGACATTTTTGGTTGATACTGGTGTGGATTGCTCCTCCCTAAGTCACCAACCAAGGGGTACAGAACTCTCTAAGGAAAAATTGATAGTATCGGGTAAAAGGGGAGGGACTTCAGGTTCCGATATTCAAGAAAATGTTAATTAGATTGGGACCAAAATAAATTGGTCACTCTTATATGTTCCTAAAGCAGAAACTAACATCCTGAGTGGAAACTTGATTGTGGGATTGGGTTTAGGATTAGGAATAAAGGAAGGACAAAAAATAATAATAATGGGCCTCCCAAAAGAGGAGGAGGAAAGAAAATTAATAACCTTGTTTGGGTTAGAAAAGGCAACAGGGGAGGGTTAATAATCACACCCTTACAAATTAAACTAAAACAACCAAGAGAAGTAGTTTGCAAAAAAAAAAAATCCCATTTATACTGAAGGGAGAAAGCATCTCCAACTGGTAACAAAGGTATTAATGAAAGATGGACTATTAAAACCCTGCGTGTCACCCATACAACACTCCAATTCTCTCAGTCAAAAAGCCTAATGGGTTGTTGAGATTGGTGCAAGATCTAAGGGCTATGTATTAAATTGTCCAGACCTATCACCCTGTGGTGCCTAATCCCTACACCCTCCTCAGTAAGATACCCTGTGAACATAAGTGGTTCAGTGTGGTGGATCTAAAAGATGTATTCTGGGCATGTCCCTAGACTTTAGGAGTAGAGACCTCTTTGCCTTTAAATAGGAAAATCCTATTAACTGGGAGAAAATAATGGTACTGTTGGACTGTGCTGCCGCAAGATTTCATGGAAGCCCCAAACATATTTGGTCAAATCTTAGAAAAGGTCCTGGAGAAATTCCAACCTTCCAGGGGAAACCAGTTGTTATAATACATAGATAATCTTTTAATTCCTGAGGAGAAGAGGGCCGAGGTATCAGAAACCACCATAAGCTTACTTAATTTCACAGACGAATGGGGATTGCAAGTCTCTAAGAACAAATTGCAGTTTGTAGAAAAAGAAGTTAAATACTTAGGACACCTAATTAGTAAAGGGAAGTGAAGAATAAACCCAGAAAGAATATTGGGAATAGTGGGTCTGCCTTTGCCTAAGACAAAGAGAGAACTCCAAAAATTTTTAGGTTTAACTGACTACTGTATGTAATAAATTAACTCATGCTCAAAAAAAGATTCGTATCTCAAGTTACTAGAAGAGAAACCTGATCCCTTGCAATGGTCCCAAAGGAAATTCGGGCAGTAAAACAGCTAAAGCAGGCCTTCATTACAGCCCTGGTCCTGGCCCTCCCTTTTTTAGAGAAACCATTCCATCTGTTTGTAACAATGGACCAGGGAGTGGCCCTTGGGGTGCTCACCCAAACCTGGGGAGGGAAGAGGGAACCTGTTGCTTCTGCCTCCAAGCTTCTTGATCTTGTCTCTCAGGGGTGGCCTGAATGTGTACAAGCAGTGCTGCCACAGCCCTGCTGCTAGGAGAGTGGAAAGCTAACCTTTGGTGGGGCCCTAACAGTAAGCAACCCACACTGGGGCAGGAATATATTAAGTCAAAAGCCGGGAGATAGTTAACAGATTCTCAGACTCTAAAATATGAAGCCATAGTAGTTAAAAAAATGATTTGCTCGTAACAACAAATATTTGCCTAAATCCAGCTGGTTTCCTATGGAAAGGAGAGGAGAAAAAGAGAGACATCAGACCAGAACTGCTTAGATATCATAGAATACCAAACAAAAGTTAGACCAAACCTTAGGGAAGCTCCACTACATGATGGGATAAGGCTGTTTGTGGATATGTCGTCCCAAGTGATAGATGGCAAGAGACATAATGGCCATGCTGTCATTGATGGGAATAAACACTTCTTGTGTGAGAAAGGTAGATTACCTAACAGCTGGTCAGCCCAAACCTGTGAATTATATGGTCTTAACCAGGCCCTAAAGCTCCTTAAAGCCTAGGAAGGCACTGTATATACTGATTCTAAATATGCCTGTGGGGTGGTACACACTTTTGGAAAAATCTGGACAGAGTGGGGCCTAATAAATAGCAGCAGAAAAGAACTGGTACACGGGGAACTGGTCAAACAGGTTTTAGAAAGCATCCTGCTTCCAGCAGAGGTAACCATAGTTCATGTAAATGGTCATCAAAAAGGGGACACTATAGAAGCTACAGGAAACAAGCTTGCAGATGGCACTGCTGAGCAAGCCTTCCTGGAGGAAGAAATCAGAAGACTATTTAGCCTGATCCCAAACATCCCTAAGGTAGTATTAAGGCCCCAGTTTATCAGAGAGAAGAAGGAAGAATTAGACATGACAGCGGTCAAACTGAAGATGGCAAATGGGTACTTCTTGAGGGAGAGAAATAAGTAAACTCCATGAGAAAACTAATATCTATATTACACAAAGGGAGTCTTTGGGGACCCCAGGCTCTGTGTGATGCAATACTTAGGAATTATGGGTGTGTATAGGGATTTATACCCTCACTAAATAAGTATGTGGAAGTTGTGTAACTTGTCAAAAGACAAACAAAAAGGTGATTATAAAACAGGCCATGGGAGAAAGACCTCCCGGACTAAGATTATTTGAAAGCATTCAAGCAGATTTCACAGAAATGCCCAAAGTAGAAAGACTAAAGAATTTACTGATAATCATAAATCACCTTTCTGGCTGGGTAGAAGCCCTTCCCCTTCCATAGCCACCACTGGGAATGTGGTCAAAATAATATTAAAGCAGGCTGTACCTAGATTTGGCCTCATGGAAAACATTAATCCTGTCAATGGGAGCCACTTTACCTCAAGGGTGTTAAGGGGAATTATGGAAGGTTTCAAATTAAATGGGATTATCACACCCCTTGGCATCCCCCTTCCTCTGGAAAGGCAGAAAGAATGAATCAAACTCTCCAAAAGCATATCACCAAACTAATCTTAAAAACTAAATGCCTTGAACCAAATGTCTCCCAGTAGCACTCCTTAGGATTAGAACAGCCCCAAGAAAAGACTTGGGATTATCCCTCTACAAGTTATTATATGAGATCCCATATTTGGGCACAGCTAGACATCTCCCTACTACAGAAACCAAGGATCAATTCTTAAGAAATTATATACTGGGCATATACTTCACCCCGTTATCCCTTAGGTTAAAAGGACTTCTGACTCAAACTTCACCTCTTGAGTTCACGGCTCACTACTTCCAGCCCAGCAACTTGGTGCTGACCAAGACTTGGAAAGAAGACAAGCTCCACCTAAGCTGGAAAGGTCCCTATCAGTGCTCCTGACCACTGAGCTGGCTGTGCAAACAGCTAAACTGGGGTGAACTCACTATACTCAAGTCAAGGGACTGGTTAAAAAAAAATGTAAGGGAGAAAAAAAGACGAATGTAAAGTGCATGGGTCACCTAAGGAACCCTTCAAGTTAACTCAGAAAAATCTAAAAAGAAAACATAGGCTGGCCCCATTTTGGAAGTTAATATGGCTGGGATGGGCTACTATACAAAGAGCAGATCAAAATGGAAACTGGCAGGGGACTCCTCCCTACCCAATCAGGTCGCTTATTAATGTAACCAAGACGGTAGCATCCCAAACTATAAGATTTAATGCCTGCCAGGTTTTACCTTGTAGGAATGTGGAAAACCAGAAACAGCTCTCTCAAGTGGATAAATATCTTTTCCCTGAACCAAATACAGGTTATAGTAGAATATCACCCTGCCCCAGCTGGGATAATATATGGTGGACTACCCAATTTCAGGGTTGGACAGTAAACATGGGGTGGGTAACTCCAGCCTGGAGACCCTTAAAGAATAAATTACATCTGTCCAAGGGCTCCCCACCAAGTAACTGCCAGAATTTAAAATGCAATCCTATACTCATCACCATTGATAATCCAGCTCTTCTAAACCAAGAACCAAAAGTAGCATCTCGGTTATATGGGTTGGTGCAAACACCACAGGGAAAAACCCCCTAGGGCAATTTTTTCTCAAACTAATAAAAAACTCAATCCCCCATTTGCCTGGGACTACTCCAACCCTAAACCCTAATAATCACTTTAGTTCACCAAATGACCCTAAAAGGGTAAAAATAATTAAGGTAAAGGATTTAAAGCAAACCTTAGAAATCGAGACAGAGTATGGGAATATGAATGCCTGGGTCAAATTTTCAGTACAAGCCCTCAACAAGAGTAGCCGATATGAAGTGGAACAACTTCAGGCACAGGTGGTTCTGTTTCCCCTAGGATGGAATACCAATCCTAAAGAAATGCACTGTGTGTTGGCTCCATACCAGGACAACGATGCATGGGGAAATGAGACTTATAAAAGTCTGTCATTGGCCAGGTACGGTGGCTCATGCCTGTATTCCCAGGACTTTGGGAGGCCAAGGTGAGTGGATCACCTGAGGTCAGGAGTTCAAGACCAGCCTGGCCAACATGGCGAAACCCTGTCTCTACTAAAAATACAAAAAATTAGACAGGCACAGTGGTGCCTGTAATCCCAGCTACTCAGGAGGCTGAGGTAGGAGAATTGCTTGAATTGGGGAGGCAGAGGTTTCAGTGAGCCGAGATTGCACCATTGCACTCCAGCCTGGGCAATAAGAGCAAAACTCCATCTCAAAAAAAAAAAAAAAGTCTGTCATTGCTCTTTCCCGCATTGCAGAGGTCAGATCCCAGAGCAATTCCCTCGTTCTCCATAGAGAATATGAACTACTCCTCTTGCCTCTCTAGGCAGGGGGCAAACTTCAATAAGCCCATAGGAGAACTCTCAACTTGTATCCACTTTCTAAACATCACGAGTGAGTCAGGCAATGGCAATTACCCAGCTCTGCATATGCCCCAGGCTAATGGCTGGTGGTATTGTGGGAAAAGGAACCTCTGTAACCTGTTACTGTCCAGTTGGATCAGGACTTGTGCTTTAGTCCAATTGCCTTCACTCTGGCATTTCCTAAGATACCCGAAAATACATATGGCCACCAAAATCGGAGATATATGACAAATTCTTTTAATCCCAATATATATGTTAACTCAATAGGTGTCCCTAGGGGGGTGCCTAATAAATTTAAGGCCCAAAACCAAAGAGCTCTGGGTTTAAGTTAGTACTCTTTTGGTGGTCAACTATTAATAAAAATATGGATTAACTATATCTATTATATTCAACAAAAATTCATCAGTTATACTAAGGACACTCTCAAAGGGGTAGCTAGCCAGTTAAATGCCACCAGCCAAATAGCCTGAGAAAACAGGCTTGCACTAGACATGATACTAGCAGAAAAAGGGGGTGTATGTGTTACGCTGGGTGGGAAGTGTTGCATTTTCATTCCCAAGAATACCGCCCCAGAAGGCACCATCACAAGAGCTTTACAAGAACAACCCTAGCCAACAAACTAGCAAAAAATGCTGAAATTAATAACCCATTAATGGGTTGGGTAGAAGGTTGTTTTAAAAAATGAAAAGGTATGATAGGTTCAATCCTTACATCTCTCATAATTGTGGCAGGAGTCTTAACAGCAGTGGGATGTTGTATTCCCCCTGTGTAAGGGGACTAGCACAAAAATTAAAATAGCTATTAATAAACAAATGTGCATAACTTACTAGCAAAATAATCTGCTACTACTAGAAACCAAATTAAACTTGCTCTCCCATAAGGAAAAAAGTAAACAACTTCTAGAGTGATTCAAGAACCAAAAGGGTTTAGATAAAAATAAAACCAAAGAAAGTAAATAGAAAAGAGGAGGGAATTTGTGAGAAAACATTTTATATGGTCAGTTTTCAAGGCATGATAAATCTAAGCACTGGCAGCCAGCCTGAGGATATGACAAACCTCATGGCTCATGCATGTAGAAAGTCATGATAAGCAAACAGAATACAGAAGAGGAGTCAGCCCATAAAAGGGAAGAAAGTTTCGTTACTGGGAAATCAAAAATTAAGTGAGGAAGGGGGCTAGGGTAGAACATTATAAGGGCCATAATGAAACTTAGGCAATGTCCAGGAATATTGTAACCCCATAGTACTCAACCACTGAGGAACTGGGAGAGGGGCTTACGTGCTAGGAGGTAAATTACCTGCTGTAACTGCCCCGGGTGTGCCTGCCTACTAAACACCCGATCTTGCAAGACCGCCATTAAAAGTCTTGCTTCTGCTGTACTGCGTGTCTCCGAGTTCATCCTTTGGGTTTGGAAGGATAAATGTGTTTCTCACATTATTCCATGACAAAGCCAACTTCTTTTAAAACTTAATGTCTGTGTCATGAGCTGGGGATAAAACACTACGAAATTCTGAGCCACATGCTCTGGAAAGCAATTAGTAATTCAAACAGCTAAAGTACCCCTAGAAATATCATTTAAAACAAATAGACCTGGGATGTACTTATTAATTACAATAAATTTTATCAAATATATACAAAGTAAGTCAATTAATTTGAGGTTTTGTCTTATTTTAGTTGTAAGTTTGTATAGTTTTTGCATTTGTAAGAAAAATAAACTTTCTCTATGAACCAAAGTCAGGTCCACCAAGGACATATACACCTATAGATAAAAGAGCAAATGTACCTTTGCTGTGGATCTCTTTACTTACCTTCTGTTTCTCTTTTTAAACTGTGGGGTTTCTCTTTATGACAGTTCTTAAACCATTCAATACAATTACTGAGGAAACACTTTCAAAATACAGAAGCCTGGGCCCCTCTAGATTTTTTAAATTGGAATTTCCAAGGATGGGGCCCAGATATTGACTGAGAAGAACCAAATGATATTTTCTTTATGTCTTGGTAAGCATTCACAATTATTGTTTCTTTTGAAATGTGGGCCAACATGATACATAAAGAAATAACCATATGACATTTTATGTACTTTTGCTAAGTATAATTATATAATACAATCTGGTGACAAATAACAACATATGGAAACACATCATAATGTTGAGGAGCAGGCATACCTTTTTCAGAATGTTAAGCAGATCCTGGTACTGAGATAAAGAAAGAGTAGAGAAATTTGAAAAAGGCTTGTATCTTCTGTTGCCAGACACAGAGAGTAGAGTAAGAATTTCATATGTAGCCCTGCCCCTCCAAGTTCCAGTTGATAGTGGTCTAGATTCTCATATTGAACCAAAGTCATCAGATTCAGTTCAATTAAAATCTGAGCACCTGCTGCATACCAAAAATTGTTCCTGGTATTGAAGTTAAAAGACTGTCTTCCTAGCACCTCCCTGAAATGAGCTAAAGCCAATTAAATTCAACAGGAGTGAAGGGAAACCCAGGCAGGATATGGGAGTTAGGGGTGAAAGACTTTGGTTAGTCCAGCAGGAAAATACCTCCCTTCGAAAAGACAGAAGAAGAGACTCAAAAAGTAGAAGAGGTGTGATCACGAGAGACTGGTAAATAACTAGTAATAAATATGTCAGCAATTTTTCCTACCTTAAATATCGGCCTTGGCAGGACTACACTGATTACAGAGGTCTGATTTACAAATTGGCCTTGTAGACAGATACCTAACCCAGTGGTTCCCAAAGCTCACTGTACATTAGAATCACCTGGGAATCTTAAACAACTGCTGCTACCTGGCTCCCATTCAGGATGTTCTAAATTAATTGGTATGGGTGTGACCCAGGGCATTGTGTTAAAAGTTCCCCCAGGTGATCCTAACGTTCAGCAAAGTTTGAGAGCCAGGTTCTAGTTCCATGGAACCTGGTTATTTGGCAGTTGTTCTTCAAAGCTAGTCCACAAACAAAGAGCATCAGCATCAGGTTAGAAATGCAGAACCTCGGGCTCCACTGTAGACTGAATGAACCAACCTCTTTCACAAAATCCCCAGGCAGTTCTTATGCACAATAAAGTGTCAGTAACATTGGTTGAAGACTATTTCTCTATTTTAAGAGGAGAAAAACAAATTTTAAGAACCATTTCTAACACTTTCATCACCTTTTCCCATTATCTGCCATGAGTGAATCTTAGTCTTTAACTGTTAGTTTCTAACAAGTATAAAAAGGAACTGATAATACTCATTTTCAAAGTGTAAATTTGTCTCTACTCTGAATGTGAAGTTTAAAACCTACTGCTAAGGTGCAAGAGCCTATTCAAGTTGCTTTTTATTTGCTTCTATTATCTTGGAAGGAAGAAAGGGAGAGAATGATCCCTGCAATTGCCACCTGTTGAATATTAGCATCAGTAAGCATGAGCTCCTTTCAGGAACAGTCTAGATGTTATGACTCCATCCACCTGGCTAGAGACTCCTGGCTTCTACAAGCTTTTTTTTTTTTTTTTTTTTTTAAACCACCCCCATCCCCTTCCTGTCCCCTCCTAGCTCTTCTTTTTTTTAATTATCAGAGTTGTCCTAAATAATTCCAAATGTCATGGAGATAAGTGAAAGCTTTAAATATTAAAGACAGACCAGTACCTCATCGAGGAAAGCAGATACATGTCCAAGAGACAACGCAGGTAACTCTCCAAATAAAACCACTTGAGAAAAGTCATTTACTCCAATGCTTTCAGTAATCTTCTTGGAAATAAAAACAAGTTTATGATTTGCATCTCTTGGAATCTAAAACAAGAGCAAGATAATTAGTTCAAGTAGTTTTCTTGTTAACAAGCAGGATTTACTATATCCAACTTGTAGCTGTACTGCTAGCAGAAGAAACAAAACCTGGCGTCTTGCCTGCCCTATAAACAAGGTCCTTCTACCACTCTTCCCTAGTATGCAGAGAGTATACAGTTTTCTTTGTTCTTTTACAATGCTAATTGCACAGCATTACTGGTGTGGAAATATCACCTTTTAAAGGCATGCCAATTATACCAGATCATTATACACCAAAAAAAAAATCTTATAACTAAAAACAAATAAGGAGCATGTAGGCACGTAGAATGTTTCAATCCTGAAGGGTTATTTTTTATACTCTTCTCTGGTTTGGAAATAAGCCAAACTGAGATAAAGACAGGCCCAAGAGGTTAATTTGTATTTCTATCAAAGAATAGAAATGTATAACCAAAACATGCTAACATTTCCACAACTACTGAGTCATTCTATTGAACATTATAATAACTTAGGTAATACTAGAGTTGTGTTCTATCGCCTTGTCTACTGACAAACTTATTTTTTTTAAAGTTACAATTAGAAGAGTCCTAAAACAATAGAATTCAAAATTCATAATACCCTAAGGCAGCCTTCCTATTACTCTCTTTCTTCTCTGAGATCCTATTTCCCAACTATTACAATGACCACAGCTAGTGATAAAACGATATAACATGTTAAACTGAGCATTGCGCTACTTAAAAATTGTGAATCTTGCTCCAAACTCATCATACTTGAAAAATACTAAATACAAGTGCTGTACGTTAGGTGATACGTTAACCTTTTAGTGGACAAATCATCTAAATTCAAAAAGAAAAAAAAGGAAGAAAAGGAAGGAGGGAACTGCTCCCTCTAAATGTTCAGTAAACACCCATGTGTACGGAGATTGCATGGTCATTCCTTTTTAAGGACTCAATGTTTTTGCCTGGGGTGAAGTGTTGTTGGCACGTAATCAAAATACGTGACAAGTTATATGCGCTCTGCCAAACACCACAGTTTTTAAAGGATGTGCCTCCAGAGTGACCCAAGAGCAACTGAAACGCAAGTTGTTTGGCACAGAAAGCCCACCTTGCGCCTAACACCCAAGCAGCTAAAGAAAGCGCTGGTTTTCTTGCATTATCCTGGTCGAGCAGGCTCAACGGGGGATTCTCGGTCAGATACAAACTGCTGACCTAGGAAACTGACCTGCAGCTGCTAAACTGCAGAGTGGGTGCACGTGGGGAGGAGTCCCGCGGGCCTTCAAGCCAAGATGGGGACTTCAAGCCAAGTTTTTTAAAGTGCCCGAGTGAGCGCCCCGCGGGAATCCAAAGGGGCGCGACTGGGCTGTCTCCCCTAGGTAGTTTTGTTGGATGGGCTGGTCCCCTTGCCCGTCGTCTCTTACCTCCTGGGAAGCCGCAAGGCGCCCCGAGGCGGCGACGCTAAACACAAGGCAAGCCGGGCTGGTGCTTTCCAGAAACTCCCCAAGAACCTGCCGGTTGTCCTCGTTTTCCAAATACTGACTCCATTTCTCCTCCGTGAACCCCAGCATCATCGCCAGGCGGCCGCCGAGGAAGCGCACCCGCGCGTCTTGGGCGAAACTCCGCGCTCTCCTGGCCGCCGCCTCCTCCTCGTTCTCCTCCTCCTCGTTCTCCTCCTCCTCCTCCTCCTCCTCGAGCTCCACAGCGCCCACTGCCTCCAGGCCGGCCCCCGAGATTAGGGGAAGGGTCGGGGCTTCTCTGAAGTCTCGCGCCTCTCGGGCTGCCACCTGGGCTGCCATTGGGCAACCGTCCGAGGGAACGCGGGGCCGACTGGCTCCTCACCCGAGACTCTGGGCCCCCCGAAGTGAGCGAAGACACCTCCGGAAGCGCCCACCCTCCTCCGCGGTCGCCGCGAGCGCAGACCCTAGCCTCCCACCTGCTGCTACTTAGCAGCCGCGCCACTGCGCACAGCCGTAGCCTCGCAGGCCGAGGCGAAGGCCTGGGACAAGCAGCGCGTCCCGTTTCCCGGGGGACGGTGTCCCCGCCCCAGCCCGCTGGGGGCGGAGTGAGCGCACCGCGCCACCGCCCAGTAGACGCCAAGGCCAAGGCCGAGGGGAGAGGCCCTCGGGCTCTAGGTCCCGAACAGGGCCGAGAAGACGCGTGTCTGGGGTGGGTCTGAGCCCCAAGTACGCTCGCTCCACTGCCCTCCGGCTCCTTCGCCTACTGGACACTTGGTGGGGATCCCAGCATTGGTTAAGTGCTCTGGATGAAGCAATGCTCTCTTGTGCCAAGCTCCGTGCTAATCTCTTACCTTGACTAGTTGACATAATCCGTAGAAAGCCAAGTCTCTGACTGGTTAGTCTTTGTTTTATGGGCAGGGGACTAAGTTACAAAAATAATTTAACAGAGAAGTTTCGGGGCCCAAGTTGAAGGCTGTTATTCACCTTTCCCAAGGTGTCCAAATATTACCAGAAAAGAGCCAGTCCTGCAATTCAACTTTCCTAGTTGTGGGAATCCAAGATCTAAGTACTCGAAGTCCTCCTGATTCCCATCCTCAACCTGACACTTACTGGAACGTCAGTACACCCAGTAAGAGAACGCACAATGCCCTTTCGTGATCTCCAAAATGTTCCGAAAATCTATAGTTTTATCATTTAATTCAAGAGTAAAAATGTCAAAGAGAAAAAGCTTCAGATTAAAAACAGTTTCATGATACTGAAATAGGATTTCACTGCGGTCCATTAGTGGCTTTTGTTGAGACTATTATGGAAATTCTAATTATTAAAGCAACCAGAATTTTGAGGAGGAGTCCTCAACTAAACTTTTAAGTTTCCTTTGTTAATTGTTTATTTCAAACTAAAGTCTTCAATCCCCACCCCTTCCGTGGGGGCTACTGAAGGACTGTTGCCTACAATAATCCATTTAATACCTGAATATTGATAGACATTTCCAGAAGATGAGATTTCAACGATTTTTTTCTTTTCAGGATATTAACTGCCCCTGAAAACCATCTACAAGTTTCCAGTTATATGATCAGATCAGAATCTTGAAATAACACAGGCCCTTGAAAAACTTTGATAATGACTTCTAACCTGTCAAGGCTGCTTTATATTGTCCATAATAATCTTTGGGGCTCCCAGTTGCTGGTATACAAGGCTAGCAATCACCAGTTCCTTCTCTCCCCTCTTATATTCCAGCTTCACATCCCTGTACCCTAGAAAACCAGGAATTCTGTGAATAATAGTTGAATTAAATTGAAAGTGAATAACCACTTTCAAATCTAGCAGGAAAATTTTTTAAATAATGCTAACTTTAAAGTGCAATTTCCAAAAAGTTAAATATGTAACTCGAAATATAAGATGAAGATATGTCAAAGATTTATTTAACTCATAAATGAGGAAAGCAACAAAATTATGTAAGTTCCAAGGACAGTTCGAGAAAGAAATTTAGCAGCATTGGAGAAAGACAGGGTGAGTCAGATGGCTAGGTTCAATACAATACTCATTAATGTCATACAGGGCAAAATAATCCTTTGTTTTTTAAAAAATAATTTGTTTTTCCGAAATAAATTACATCTGTATTGAACAAAAATCTGTAAATAAAAACATAACTTCACAGAGTTTGAGACTTTGATCAATAGTAGTTAATGAGTCCAAAAAAGATACTTTTCCCTAAATAATTAATAATCCTTTCATTGGCTGGTGAAGCAATGTTTCAATGTGACAGTGAATGAATATGGCTTTACCTTGTTCCCAAGTTTTATATATTTTTTCTCAATAATAATAGCTAACATTGATCAAGTGCCAACTATGTGCCATGTACTGTGCTGAGTTCATTCATTTGTCTAACAAATCTTTATTGAATGCCTACTAAGTGCCAAGCACTGTTCTAGGTGCTGGGAAATATAACAGAAAACAAAACAGATTAAGTTTCTACCCTCATATTGGTGATACAGGCTAGATTTCTACTGAATAGAGTGGATCTACACCAACTGAATTTGCATTCCATTTCTATTTTCTAGGTGCCTGAGTTTCCTCACCTGAAATAGGAAAAATAAAATGGTAGATGAGATTATTTTTTAGCAAATATCTCTCCCCCAACCCCACCTTCATGAAAAGAGTATGCTTATACCTTTTTGTGCTATTAAAGTTGTGGCTGGCCATGTGACTTGCTTTGGTCCATAGGATATTGGCAGACATAACAAACAGAGGCATCGCTTCTTTTGGCTAAGATCAAGTGTAGTAGCAAACAGACACTTGGAATGTCTTCGCATGGTGAGGCTTGCCTTCTTGTGCCTCTGCCACTAGAAGAACATCCCTAGTTAGCTTGCTAATGCAGGGAACCAGCCTGGACCTGACTTTTGTAGCTCAGAGGCAAGTCCAGTGAAGGCTAGTCTTGATCAATCTACTCTCAGTCAGCCCACAGATGCATGAAAATAATGAATGATTATTGTTTTAAGCTATGTAGTTGTGGTGAGGTTTGTTATGTAGTGATAGTATGGTAATAGTAAATGATACACCACATTATAGAGTTGTGAGAAATAATTCGGCTTAAATATGTTAAAAGCACAAACACTTAGGCCAATGCCTGGCACATTTATTATTAGTTGTGGAGGGGGAAATATGAGAAACTAGTCAAGCAAAGATATAATATGTTTATTATGTCAGATGTGAAAGGAAATTAAATTTTGGGACTCTAAACTCATTTAGCCAATGGGAAAAGTCAAGCTGGGAACTGGGTCATGCAAATCTGCCTCCCCCTTTTGGTTCCTAAATAAGATGGCTACAAGATGAAAGGCTACACGCCTCCCCCATATTTTGCCCACAGGGAAATTATTGGTGAGCTGTTAAAACTTCACCATGGCAATGCAAATTGATAGCTTGTCTTTCCAGGTGCAATCACCCACCAGGCACAAATGCATATCTGATTGTTCCCCTACCCCATTTTGTTATCTTATGTAAAATGCGATTTCTCACATTCTTCCTCTGCCCGCTTTTGTTTATGTGAAAACCTGTGTGCTTCTCAATATCCTGCCCTTTCCCCTTTAAATTTGGAGCCCTCAAATTTATCTTCGGAGAAAGGCATAGACTTGTCTCCCACAGTGTCCTTAACTTTGGCAAACAAATCTCCTAAAATGATTGAGACTTGACTCGTCATTTTCCTCAATTGCCACAGATGATAAATTCTAAGAAGAAAAGCAACGGAGGGTAAAAGGTTGGTTATGGAGAGCGTGTTAATTATCATTTGTGTTTAAGGAAGGGCTTACTTTTAAGCAGAATTCTGAGAGTGAGCCATGGGTTCTGGAAGAACATTTCAGGCAGAGGGAAGAGCAAGTAGATCCACAAGAGAGGATGCTTGATTTTTGAAGAAACAGCAAGAATGCCAGTAAGAGGGAGAATAGCAAGAGATGAGGACAAAGAAGAAATATGAGACAAAATCACATAGGGCTGTGATAACAGCTAGGATTTCCTTAAAAGAAGATGATGTAGCAGAAACTGCTAACTGTCCCCAGTGTCCATTCACCTTTTCCTTCGCTTGGTAATACGACATTTACCCCTATTCCAAGTTTTAATGGGACTCATGTTCACCCAAACTGTATACCTCATTTACTTTCACTTCACATTAGCTAAAAGGGAAACTGGAAATATTCTTTGTAGCTAACGTGAAGTGAAAGTAAATGAGGTATAAAATGCTTGTATCATATTCTTAGAATTTCCCAGTTCTCCATTTCCTCTTGTCTTTCCAACTTGCTGACTAGTATATCAACATGAAATGCTGAACCGTGTTCAATTATACAAATGTCCCTCAAACATATAGCAAGATGCTCAACTTCCCTCACAAAAGAAAAATACAAATTCAAACAAGAATACAATACTATTTTTTCACTTACTGGTTTTAAGACTGACATCATATTATTGGCATGGCTGGGGAAACAGGCACTTTCATACATCACTTCCGGAAATTCAAAATGATACAACCCCATAGAATTCACTGATTTCTAGAAAAAATCCTATGGATTTGTCCTTTGACCCAGCATCTTTATTCTAGAAATCTATACACAAGGTTAGTCATTATTGCACTAATAGTAAGAGCAAAAGACTGGAAATAAGCCAAATATCCTGCCATAGGAGATGGGTTCAATAAACTAACATCCAAACAATGGAGTAATATACAGCTAAGAAAAGAGAATGCAACCAGCTGGGGCCTCCTGGCACCCCCACCCATGTTCTACAGCCGACAGAGTTCTAATTTCCCCCTGGGATGGATTGCCCAGAGTGCAGGACAGGCTACCACCTTGGCTGTTTGTGTGTCTCAGCCAGTCCAGCCTATGGGTCTTGGAGAGCTCAAACCAATCAGGAGCTGAAGGGATCCCCAACACAGCACAGCTGCTCTACCAAAAAGCAGCCAGACTGCTTCTTTAAGTGGGTGCCTGATCCTGTTCCTCCTGACTGGATGAGAGTTCCCAAGTGGAGTCTCCAGCCACCACCTACAGGTGTGTTTGGGCCAGCAACAGGTCAGTACCCATCTGGGATGGACCTTCCAGAGGAAAGGGCAGGCTGCCATCTTTGCTGTTTTGCAGCCTTCGCTGGTGGTACCTCTAAATATGGAAAAAGTTGAGGTAAGTAGGTTCTGGAGCCGATCCCCAGCAAACCACAGCAGCCCTATGGAAGAGTAGCTGGACTCTTAAAAGAAAAACAAACAGAAAACATCAACAACAACAAAACCCACAAAAACCCCATCCAAAGATCAGCAACCTGAAAGATCAAATGCAGATAAGCCAACAAAGATGGGAAAGAATCAATGCAAAAATGCTGAAAACTCAAACAACCCCTTTTCATCCAAATGACTGCAACACTCCTCCAGCAAGGACTCAGAACTGGGCTGAGGCTAAGATGGCTGAAATGACAGAAGTAGCCATCAGAATGTGGGTAAAAATATAAAAATGAACTTTGCTGAGCTAAAGGAGCCTGTTGTAACCCGATGCAAAGAAGCTAAGAATCTTGATAAAAACAATGCAGGAGCTGTGCGTGCTGGCTCATGCCTGTAATCCTGGCACTTTGGGAGGCTGATGCAGGTGGATGACATGAAGTCAGGAGTTCAAGACCAGCCTGGCCAACATGGTGAAACCCCATCTCTACGAAAAATACAAAAATTATCCAGGCCTGGTAGCACATGCCTGTAATCCCAGCTATTCGGGAGGCTGAAATAGAAGAATTGCTTGAACCTGGGAGGCGGAGATTGTGGTGAGCCGAGATCGTGCCAGTGCACTCCAGCCTGGGTGACAGAGCAAGACTCCATCTGAAAACAAACAAACAAACAAAAAACAATGCAGGAGCTGACAGCCAAAACAACCAGTTTAGAGAGGAACATAACCAACCCGATGGAGCTGAAAAACACACTACAAGAACTTCACAATTCAATCACAAGTATTAATAGCAGAGTAGACGAAGTGGAGGAAAGAATCTCAGAGCTTGAAGACTATCTTTCTGAAATAAGACAGGCAGATTAAGAATAGAGAAAAAAGAATGAAAAGGAATGAACAGGCTAGGCGTGGTGGCTCATGCCTGTAATCCCAGCACTTTGGGAGGCTGAGGCGGGTGGATCACAAGGTCAGGAGATCGAGACCAACCTGGCTAACACGGTGAAACCCTGTCTCTACTAAAAATACAAAAAATTAGCCAGGCGTGGCAGCATGCGCCTGTAGTCCCAGCTACTTGGGAGGCTGAGGCAGGAGGATGGCGTGAACCCAGGACATGGAGCTTGCAGTGAGCCGAGATCACGCCACTGCACTCCAGCCTGGGTGACAGAGAGAGACTCTGTCTCAAAAAAAAAAAAAAAGAAAAGAAAAAGAAAAAGAAAAGGAATGAACAAAACCTCTCAGAAATATAGGATTATATAAAGAGACCAAATCTATAACTAATTGGTGTCCCTGAAGGAGACGGAGAGAATGAAACTGAGAGGTGACAGCATGCTGGCAGCCCTTGCAGCCCTCGCTTGCTCTGGCGCCTCCTCAGCCTTGGTGCCCACTCTGGCCATGCTTAAGGAGCCCTTCAGCCTGCCACTGCACTGTGGGAGCTGGTGAGGTTGTGGAGAAAAAGGAATGCTTTTACACTGTTGGTGGGAAAGTAAATTAGTTCAACCATTGTGAGAGACAGTGTGGCAATTCCTCAAAGACCTAGAGGCAGCAATACCATTTGACCCAGCAATCGTATTACTGGGTAAATGCCCAAAGGAATATAAATTGTTCTATTATACATGCATGTGTATGTTCATTGCAGCACTGTTCACAATATCAAAGACATGGAATCAACATAAATGCCTATCAATAACAGACTGGATAAAGAAAATTTGGTATATGTATACCATGGAATACTATGCAGCCATAAAAAGGAACAAGATTGTGTCCTTTGTAGGGACATGGATAGAGTTGGATACTGTTATCCTTAGCAAACTAACTCAGGAACAGAAAACCAAATACTGCATCCTCACTTGCAAGTGGGAGCTGAATGATAAGAATACGTGAACACACTGAGGGGAACGACACATACTGGGGCCTATCAGAGGGTGGGGTGTGGGAAGAGGGAGAGCAGTAGGAAGAATAGCTAATGGATGCTGGGCTTAATACCTGGGCGATGGGATGATCTGTGCAGCAAAGCACCATGGCACACATTTACCTATGTAACAAACCTGCACATCCTACACATGTACCAGTGAACTTAAAGTTGGAAATTTTTTTAAAAAGGGAGAGAGAAGTTATGAGATGTGGTTAGATTCTGAATATGTTTTAAAAGTGAAGCCACAAGGAGTTGTTAATGATTTGAATATAAGATATATAAAAAGTAATGAGTATGGATTAATATAATTTTTTTCTGATAAAGTAAGGGATAGATTTAAAATGTGATGAAAGGCTAGGTGCAGTGTTCATACCTCTAATCCTAGCTCTTTGGGGGGCTGAGGCAGGAGGATTGCTTGAGGCCAGGAGTTTGAGAACCACCTGGGAAACATAGTGAAATCCCATTTCTAATAAAAATAAGTTTTAAAAAGATTACCTGAGCATGGTGCCATGTGGTTGTACTTCCAGCTACTTAGAAGGCTGAAGCAGGAGAATTGCTTGAGCCCAGGATGTCGAGGCTGCAGGAAGCCACGCTCACAACACTGTATTCCAGCCTGGGCAACAGAGTGAGACCCTCTCTTAAAAAAAAAAAAAAAAAAAAAAACAGCTGAGATAAGGAAACCTGCAAAATAAAATAGATTTGAGGAAGGAAATGAAGAGATTGGCTTTGGGTATGTTAAATGTGCGGTATCTATTAAACATTCACATGGAGATAGTGAAATGACAAATGGATTTATAGTATAGGTTCAGGAAAGAGGTCCAACCTAGATAAATAAATTTGGAAATCATCAGCACAGAAATGATATTTGAAGTTATGAGACTAGACAAGGTTACCTAAGGTTGTATAAAGACCAAACCCTGAGGCTGAGGAGGCACCAGTAAAGAACGCTGAAAAGAAAACTGGTAAAGATAGGGGGTAGCAGTGAGAGAGTGTATCGATTAGAAATGAAATAATGAGTAGTTACTTTCAATTGTCAGAAATGAAGAAGCCTCTGGTAAGACCATGACGGTGAGTAGCTGAGGTAGAGTGAGAAATAAAAAGCATATAATGTACAAAGAGAACCAAGTGAAAGCAGATTTCTAGAAGCCAATGGAAAAAAAAGACTTCCAGAAAAAGGGAGTAGCCAACTGTGCAAATGCTGAGGGGTCAAGTAAGATGAAGACTTGAATCAACTGTTGGACCTCATCACATGGAGCGGTCATTCATGACTTTGAAAAGAAGTCTGTCAATGGAGCAGTAGGGTCAAAAGTCTGGTTGGAATAAGTTTAAGAGAGAGTGGAAGAAGAAAATTTAGAGAGAGTAAGTGTGGAAAACTCTTTCTAGAAGGAACAGAGAAATGGAGTAGAAAGTAGGTATAGAAACAAAAGTTTTCTTTTTATAGGCATTTTCTTATTTTTAAAATATATCTCTTCATTTTCTTTTTCTGATAAAAGCAATTCAATAGAGAGGGAAAAGTTGCTGATGCTGGAGAGAAAAGGAAGGAATTGCTATCTTTGAGTAGGTAAGAAGAGGATGCAATCTAGTCTTAAACAGAGATTAACCTTTAGAAACATAGATTTCATCCATAGAAGCAGGAGGAAAGGCAGAGTAAGATATAGGTAGCTTGATAAATGTGGGAGTGGGAGACATAGATGCTTATGTCTATTTTCAACTTCTTTTTTTTTTCTTTTATTGGTACAGATGGGGTTTTACCCTATTGCTCAGGCTGGTCTTGAACTCCTAGCTTCATGCCTCAAGTGATCCTCCACCTCAGCCTCCCAAAATGCTGGGATTTGTGAGCCACTGTGCTGGCCCTGATTGTGTCTATTTTCTAATGAAATAAAAGCAAAGTCATCAACTAAGAATGCAAAATAAGGAGGAAGTGTTCAGGAGACTGGAAAAGTGAATAAACTATGGAATATAGTATATTTGCAGAGCAGCAATAAAGGCCCACTTGAGTGTAATTATCATGGATTTGGATGTTTTCCTCCAGCCTTATTCAACTGCATGGTTATCAGCGCTATGTTGGCTGGATATAACCATGACTGGTTTGGATTTTGCCAGGATAGTTTGATTGAGACACATTAGGGCAGGAGACTTCAGGGGATATAAAAGTGACTCATTAATATTTTACTATAATAACTAAGCTGGGTAAGGAGGGAAGTGAAGACATGAAGAAATTGAGAGGCAATAAAAAGGCAATGACATCAATGGATTGCTCGACCAGGTAGGGTCAAAGATTTTTAAAGTGTGAGTAGTTGAGTAAGTGAGCTAGAAAGATAGGAGGTAGCAGCAATAATATAATGATTAGAAGTGAATTAATGTAATGGGGGCAGTTACTTACATTTATCGGAAATGAAGAGGTCTAGGGTAAGACCACTGGGGTGAGTAGCTGAGGTAGGGTGGACTTGAGGATCACTGTAAGAGGAGAGGTCACATAATCAAGGCTTTGGAAGAATCATCTCTATGGCTATTGAAAGCACCAAAACTTGTTACAGAAGTAGTGTTAGACAGAGTGATAGTGTGCCAAGAGCTCTGTGAAGGAGTGGCCAGGGGTCTGGGGATGACTACAAGTTTGTGTGATTATGTGAATTATCTCACATAATTCTCACAGTGACTCTAGAGATATTACAGTTATTATCTCCATTTAACATATGAGGCAGCTGGCACTCAGATTAAATAACTCATCTAACATATGGTAAATATGCAATCTCTTGTTTGGGAAAATAGTATTCATGCTGAACACCCCAAGGGTGAATTCATACTTAGCTTTCAGTACCAGACTAATAAATAATAATACATAATTATTTCCAGTCTCCTATTATTCTATAAGGATGAATAATCCAATCTCACAACTCTTCAAATTTGATGGGCGAGAATTTTAAAAGAATAGGAAGGTTCTGAATAACTGAAAGGAAAAAGAGTGCCCTGAGGAGAAAGGAAAAGGGCAATGTATTAGTCCGTTCTCACACTGCTATAAAGAACTACCTGTGATTTATAAAGAAAAGAGGTATAATTGGCTCACAGTTCTGCAGGCTGTATAGGAAGCATGGCTGGGGAGGTCCTCAGGAAACTTACAGTCATGGTGGAAGGTGAAGGGGAAGCCAGCATGTCCTACAGGGCTGGAGCAGGAGGAATAGACAGCAGGGGGAAGTGCCACACACTTTTAAACAACCAGATCTCATGAGAACTCACTATCATGAGAACAGCAAGGGGGACATCTGCCCCCATGGTCCAATCACCTCCCATCAGGCCCCTCTGCCAACACTGGGGATCACAATTTGATATGAGATTTGGGCAGGGACACAAATCCAAAGTATATCATTTTGCCCCTGACCCCTCTCAAATCTTATGTCCTTCTAACATTTCAAAATACAATCATGTCTTCCCAATAGTCCCCCAAAGTCTTAACTCATGCCAGCATTAACTTAAAAGTCCACAGTCCAAAGTCTCATCTGAAACAAGGCAAGTCCCTTCCACCTATGAGCTTGTAAAATCAAAACCAGTTGTTACTTCCAAGATACAATTTGGATACAGGCATTAGCTAAATACTCCCATTCCAAAAAAGAGAAATTGGCCAGAAACAAAGAGGCTACAGGCTCCATGCAAGTCTGAAACCCAGCAGGGCTGTCATTAAATATTAAAGCTCCAAAATCATCTCCTTTGACTCCATGTCTCACATCCAGGTAGTACTGACAAAAGCAGTGGGCTCCCAAGGCCTTGGGAAGCTCCTCCCCTGTTGCTCTGCAGCATACAGACCCCTTTGCTGCATTCATGGGGTGGCACTAAGTGCATGCAGCTTTTCTAGGCACACAGTGCAAGCCAATGGTGGATCTACCATTCCAGGATCTGGAGGACAGTGGCTCTCTTCTTACAGCTCTACTAGGCAGGACCCCAGTGGAGACTCTGTGTGGGGGCTCCAACACACACATTGCCCCTCCAAACTGCCCTAGTAGAAGTTCTCCAGGAGAGCTCTGCCCCTACAGTACACTTCTGCCTGGACATCCAGGTGTTTCCATACATCCTCTGAAATCTACACAGAGGCTCTGAAGCCTGAATTCTTGCCCTCTGTGCACCTGCAGGCTTAACACCACATGGAAACTGTCAAGGCTTATTGCACCCTGTGGAGTAGCAGCCTGAGGCGTACCTGGGGGACTCTTAGCTACAGCTGGAGCTGGAGTGGCTGGGACACAGGGAGCAGTGTGTCCAAGGTTGCACAGGGCAGCAGGGCCTTGGGTCCAGCCCACAAAACCATTCTTCCCTCCTAGGCCTCCAGGCCTGTGATGGAAGGGGCTACTGTGAAGGTCTCTGAAATGTCTTCAAGGCATTTTCCCCATTCTCTTGGCTATTAACATTTGGCCCCTCCTTACTTATGCATATTTCTGTAGCCACTTGAATTCCTCCCCAGAAAATGAGTTTTTCTTTTCTACCACATGGTCAGGTTGCAAATTTTCTAAACTTTTATGCTGTTTCCCTTTAAAATGTAAGTTCCAGTTTCAAGACCATCTCTTTGTGAATGCATATGACCATATGCTGTTAGAAGCAGCTGTTAGAACAGCTTTTGCTGTTCAAAAACAGACCACTTTTTGAATGCTTTAATGCTTAGAAATTTCTTCCACCAGATATCCTAAATCATCACTCTCAAGTTCAAGATTATCTCCAGCCACCTCCTAAGAATATGGCCACTAGGAGGAGCCTGAGGAAAATCTGGGTTCTCTTAGTGAGGAAAGGGGAAAAAGCATTCATTTGGTAGTCAGCCAAGGGAAGTATGAAGGTGTTTTTGTCTCAGATGCCCCTGCTACATATATAACATCATTGGAAATATCACTTTACACTAACATGATTTCCCATAAATGATGAATACTTTATTACTTTTTTTAAGTATGGCTAAATGTTAAAGGAACTTTATTCTAGCAGAAGCCTTTGACTGAGGTCAACTTAAGATTTTGCAAAGAGAAAGAAAAACAAGGTAAAATTGAGAAAACCATGTGACTTGAGGAATTTTAATATCTGGTTTAGAGACAGAAATAAGCAGGTGAAGGACAAATATAACAGGGAGCTGCTGTTTGGGTCATCAGATACATAATGTGGACAAGGGTGGAGGCAGAGAAGGATTATCCACCAATAGAAAATGCATGCAGATCACAGGCAGAAGTCAACTCATAAGGTAAAGACCATTCAAAGCAGAAATAAAATTAGAGCGATATGGTCTTACCACTGCTGGTTTTGATAGAATAATTAAAAAAACAAAACCAAAAACAGCCGAGTATAGCGGCTCACACCTGTAATCCCCGCACTTTCAGAGGACAAGGCAGGTGGATCACCTGAGGTCAGTAGTTCGAGACTAGACTGGCCAACATGGCGAAACCCATCTCTACTAAAAATACAAAAAAATTAGCTGGGCATGGTGGTGTGCACGCTTAATCCCAGCTACTTGGGAGGCTGAGGCAGGAGAATTACTTGAACGTGGGAGGCAGAGGTTGCAGTGAGCTGAGATTGTGCCATTACACTCCAGCCTGGGCTATAGCTAGGCTTTGTCAAAACAAATAAACAAAACTGAAGCATTTCTGTAGAATGTAACATGAATTTAACAGTTAAAGGAGGAAAAATAGTAAAGAAAAACTAATGAATTTATAGGAAAGAATAATGTTGCAATATCTACAGAGAAAAAACTGTGGTGTACTAAAACTGTCAAAAGCAAGCAATCAAGGCCAGGCACAGTGGCTTAGGCCTATAATCTCAGCACTTTAGGAGGCTGAGGCAGGTGGACTGCTTGAGCCCAGGAGTTCAAGACCAGCCCGAGCAACATGGCAAAACCCCTTTCTACAAAAAAAATTTTAAAAATTAGATAGGCATGGTGACATGCACCTGTAGTCCCAGCTACTGGGGAGGCTGAAGTGGGATAATCAACTGAGCCCAGGAGGTCAAGGCTGCAGTGAGCCATGATGGCACCACTGTATTCCTGCTTGGGTGACAGAACAAGAGCTTGTCTTAAAAATAAATAAATAAATAAATAAACTAAATAAATAAATAAATAAATAAGGTAAGCGATCAAGCAAGGAAACAACCACCACAAGAATCTTGGGAGAGGAAGTCCTCACCTAGTATTTGTCTTGTTTTTCTGTACCAATATAATACACATTACCCTACATTATACGTAACTGTATAGTTTTCTTAGATTTCCTTGTAAATATCTAAGCTCTTTGAAGGCAGGCACTATCAGGGACTGGGTCATTCTGTTAAATCCCCTGCAGCATCTAATTTAGGCCCTCTAGCAATACTATTGTTCATACATTTGTTGAATTGAAAGAAGCACTACAAAGATGTTAAGGAGGGAGGGACTTCTGTGACCCAAGAAATTCCAGTCAGGGAAAGAGTTAGAGCCCCTGAAGGAAAAAAGGGGAAGGATAAATCTGTAAAAAGAGATTTAAATTACAGGTAATCAGAACAGGAAAGAAGTTTTATTTTAGGAGTATTAGCTCCAGAGAAGGAAGAAGATTTAGGGATTAAATAAATTCATCCAAAGAATATGAAAGGGAGTTAAGTTGTAGGGGGTATAAGCACAATTATTTCTGAACTTTTTGTAAATCATATTAAACATCATTATTTCTATTTCTGTTCCTTACACCTTTCCTTGAAATCAGAAATGAAGAGAAAGCTCAGAGAAAGTGGTCAAAGTCAGGCACAGGTGGGAATTAAATGAGGATCTGCAACTCTCTCAGCATTGAGGCAGCACACGTATGTAATTAAAGTGTACATTTGTCTAGTGCTTAATAGTTTAAAAACCTTTCCATATGTGATATCTTACTTATTGGAGAAGGATTAAAGGAGGACATCAGTGTGGTTAGATCAGGTAAATCTCTGTTTTTATTTTATATTTACTTTGAATATGTACCCGCTGGGTGTGACACTGCTAATTGTTTGCATTCTTGCTTCTCTCTCTCTCTCTATATATATATGTGTGTGTGCGTGTGTGTGTGTGTGTGTGTGTGTGTGTGTATGCATTACCTAATATGCTGGTAATGAATTGTTGCAAGATATAGACTATTACATGTAACTGAAATATTTCCAATTCTTTAAAGATTAATATGCCCTCTTTAAGACCCAAAATTCCACCAGCATCATAAGCTCCTTTCCCAACAACCACCATCACCACTTACCCAGAAATTTCAGGACCCCACAAAGAAGGTATTCCCCTTTGTGACACTCATAGCAAAGGTTGCTTGGGCTGAGAAATGTTCGAGTTAACAAAGCGTTCTTTCAGTTCACACCAACGGATTTCCCCCCATAACCATACAAGCCCTGTGCGGTGCATGTAAAGTGGAGGATGTAAATACACTAACCCTCTACAAACCTCAGATTTGTCCTGAAATGGACAAGATCAAGTTCTTAAAGAAGGAAAGGGGTTGATGGAGGCAAAAGGGAGATAATAAACATGACCTAAAATGTCTTTCACTGATTCTATGAAGCACATTTTCCCCCCGTATTTTAACATCTTTGAAAGTGAGATGTGTCATTTGTGGTCTGCCAACAGGCAGGTCTGTTGTAGTTATTATTGCCCATACATCTCCAGCAAGACTTGCAGAATGTATATCATTAGTGTAGAGAAAATTCCCAAAGATAATAATGGAGCCTCCTTTTAAGAAATGCTGCATCGTTTATGCTTTTAAGGACACAGGAGGTATTGGTCGAAAATTGTTGACTTATGGTATATTAGGTATCTATTATTGCATAACAAATTACCCAAAATGTAGCAGTTTGAAACAACAAACATTTATTAGTTTCTGTTGGTCAAGAATCTAGGACCAGCTTAGTTGGGTTTGCCAGTTCAGGGTCTCTCATGAGATGTAGTCAAAATGTTGGCTGGGACTGCAGTCATCTGAATACTTGACAGGGCTGGAGGACCACTTCCAAGCTCACTTAGGTGGTTATTGCCCAGATATCTGAGCAATATTGGGCCTCTTGAAAGGATTATGTATGACATAGTGTATGGCCTCCCTGAAGCAAACAATCTAAGAGAACAACTAAGAGGGAAGCCACGGTGACTTTTTATGACCTAGTGCCTGAAATCATAGCTGTCACATCCACTTTATGCTATTCATTAGAAGCAAGTCATTAAGTCCATGCCACACCCAAGTGGAGGGGAATTAGGCTCCATCTATTGAAGAGAAGAGTATCAAAACATTTGTGAACATAGTTTTAAAACTACCACTCGTGGGCAAAAACATGATAAGGTTATCACTGGCCAGGCATGGTGGCTCACACCTGTAACCCCAACACTTTGAGAGGCTGAGGCAGGAGGATCACTTGAACCCAGGAGTTTGAGACCAGCCTGGAAAACGTGGTCTTCCATTTTTTGTCTTTACAAAAAACTTAAAACTTAGCTAGGCATGGTGGTGTGCACCTATAGTCCCAGCTACTCAGGAGGCTAGGGTGGGAAGATTGCTTGAGCCCAGGGGGTCAAGGCTGCAGTGAGCCAAGATCATTCCACTGCACTCCACCCTGGGCAACAGAGTGAAACTCTGTCTCAAAAACAAACAAACAAAGTCACTGATGTGAAGAAACTATTTCATTTATATATGTATGTATTTTAAATTGGGACATAATTGTATGTATTGTGTAATGATCAAATCAGGGTAATTGACACATCCATCACCTCAGACATTTACCATTTATTTGTGTAGAGAACATTCAAAATCCTCTCTTCTAGCTATTTTAAAATACACTATAATTTACTGTTAATTATAGCCACCCTGCTGTGCTATAGAATTTATTACTCTTATCTAACTTTAATTTTGTATCAATTAACCAACCTCTCTATCCATCCGCCAACCCCCTACCCCTCCCAGCCTCTGGTAACCTCTATTCTATGAGATCAACTTTTTTAGCTTCCACATATGAGTGAGAATGTGCAGTGTTTTTCTGTGCTTAGCTTATTTCACTTACCACAATATCCTCCAGGATCATCCATGTTGCCAAAAATTACAAATCATTTTATTACAGCTAAATAATATTCCATTGTGTATATACACCACATTTTCTTTACCCATTTGTCCATTGATGGGCACTTTGGTTGATTCCGTATCTTAGCTATTGTAAACAGTGCTGCAATAAACATGGGAGTGCAAATATCTCTTCAACATTCTGATTTCCTTTCCTTTGAATATATACTCAGTAGTAGAATTGCTGAATTAAATGCTATTTCTATTTTTAGTTTTCTGAGGAACTTCCATACTGTTTTTTATAATGACTGTACTAATTTTCATTCCTACCAACAATATATGAGAGGCCTTCTTTTTCTGCATCCTTGTCAGCATTTGCTATTTTTTGTTTTTTTGATAATAGCCATTTTAACTGGGATGAGATGATATCTCATTGTCATTTTGACTTGCATTTCCCTGATGATTAGTGATGTTGAGTATTTTTTTCATGTATCTGTTGGCCATTTGTATGTCTTCTCTTGAGAAATGTCAATTCAGATTATTTTGCCCATTTTTTAATCAAGTTATTTGCTTTTTTGCTGTTGGTTGAGTTCCTTATACATTTTGGATATGAATCTCTTGCCAGATGGATAGCTTGCAAATATTTTCTCCCATTTTTTAGGTTGTCTCTTCACTCTGTTGTTTTCCTTTGCTGTGCAGAAGCATTTTAGTTTAATATAATCCCATTTGTCTATTTTGCTTTTGTTAACTGTGTTTTTGAGGTGTTATCCAAAAAAATCTTTGCCTAGACCAATGGCTTGATGTGTTTCCCCCATGTTTTCTTCTAGTGATTTCACTTTTGGGTCTTACCTTTAATTCTTTAATCCATTTTGAGTTGATTTTTGTATATGGTAAGAGATAGGGGTCTAGTTCTATTCTTCTTCATATGGATAGTTTTCCAAGTACCATTTGTTGAAGAGACTATCCTTTCCCCATTGTATGTTCTTGAACTCCTGGCCTCAAGTGATCTTCCCACCATAGTCTCTCAAAGTGCTGGGATTACAGGCGTGAGCCACCACACCCAGCCTCCAGTTATATGTTCTTGGAGCCTTTGTTGAAAATCAGTTGGCTGTGAATATGTGGATTTATTTCTGAGTTCTCTATTCTGTTCCATTTGTCTACCTAGACTGTTTTTAGGCCAGTATCATTCTGTTTTGGGTACTATAGCTTTGTAATATATTTCAAAGTCTGGTAGTGTGATGACTCACAGCTTTGTTCTTTTTGTTCAAATTGCTTTGGCTATTCAGAGTCTTTTGTGGTTCCATACAAATCTTAGCATTTTTTTCTATTTCTGTGAAGAATGTTGTTAGTGTTTTGATAGAGGTTACATTGAATCTATAGATTACTTTGGGTAATATATTTCACTTGTATTTCTAATGTAGAAAGAAGAATGATATATGATAAAATATATCAATAAGTCTAACAGCTCTTTTATAAGTTTAAAAAAGCTTTTAAATGATATTAAAGTAATGGATTATAGTGTAATTGGCAGGGTTTTTTTTAGTGGTATATGAAATAATCAATTGTGTCTTATATTCAATAAGTACAGTTAACAGATTTTTTTGAAAAATCACTGAAAAGACAGTTTAGGAAGTAATCACATTTGTTGACGTACAAACCAGCTGTAATCGTTTCCCTTTCTCTGATTTGCCTTCTAAGATGGTTTGAGGCTTCATAATCCACTGAAGCTGCATCTTACATACATTTTACAGGAATTTTTGAGTCAGTCTTAAGTATCCTGAAGTGAAATGACTTTTCCACTTGCATTTTTCCTTGATTTTCATGTTTCTCAGCAAAATCTTTAAGTAACTGCATGGGCCTTTTTATTATCTTAATAACTAAAAGAATGGTTTTGGGATTGGGTTTTTCCATCCACATACTGGAAGTCTGAAGCATGGGCAGAGAATAAACGCACCTACTCAGGGTGCACATTAATCTGGGACACCAGTATAACCACACTGGTTGGTTATTAAAATATTGACATAATTCCATACAAGGAGGCAATTCCATACAAGAAACTTCTAGTTCCTGACTCCCCTACTACCACTCCACAACCTCCCCAGAACCCAGCAACTAAGGGGAGGGAGGGAAATTGCTCTAGGACCTTCCTCCATTACTATGTCCAGCATCCCTTCTGACTGATGAATGTTGTGCTGTGTTACAATTGAACGCAAGAATAAAAGTACTTCCAGCTACTTATCAAATTGGTGGACATATTTACATAGACTTTTAGTACAAATTGGCATCCACAATATCGTGAAAAACAGAGCAAAACAAGGAGAAATGAGTTTTTTTCTATAGAACCCCAAAACTCTGTTCTAGTCATAACTTGCTCCATAAAAACGAAAATACAGGCCGAGCACGGTGCCTCACACCTGTAATCCCAGCACTTTGGGAGGCCGAGGTGGGCAGATCATGAGGTCAGGAGTTCTACACCAGCCTGGCCAATATGGTAAAACCCTGTCTCTACTAAAAATACAAAAATTATCAGGGTGCCTGTAGTGGGAGGTCAGGAGTTCTAGACCAGCCTGGCCAATATGGTAAAACGCTGTCTACTAAAAATACAAAAATTATCCAGGCGCCTGTAGTCCCAGCTACATGGGAGGCTAAGGCAGAAGAATCGCTTGAACTCGGGAGGCGGAGGTTGCAGTGAGCCGAGATCACGCCACTGCACTCCAGCCTGGGCAACAGAGCAAGACTCCATCTCAAAAAAAAAAAAAAGAAAAGAAAATTAAATTTAAATAAGGTTATAAATGATAATCAGAATAGGGCTTAATTTTCTAACAATTTTATGTCTGTCCACATAATTAACGACAGAGAATAAACAACTATAATGCCAAACCATAGTAACATAAATTTAATTCTGCCTTATAAACATATATGATGCTCCACCTAACATGTACACACATACATTTCATGTGTACATATATGAACTTGACAAAGAATAAGTTAACGTAAAGAGCTGCAAAAACATAAAATAGTTACATTAAAGTGGTAACTTTACAGTATTACTGAATTGGGTTGGAATCTTTTTTTCAGTTAGCTTATTGTTTGCCATTAGATTATTTTCCTCAACAGTGATTTTCAGACTTGTTAAGGTGACCAAATACTTGGAAGCCATAATGCCCTTTACATAGCACCATGATTTACTGATGTATTTAATTCCAGCATAACATTATACAAGCAAGGAACAATTTTACCAGCAGAAAATATAACTTTATTATGGTTCCACATCTAAACATCTAAAAAATACTACTACTATAAATAAAATATTTATGAAACCACAATTCATAGCAGGATAATAAATAACAAAATTTGAACCAAACCAACCACCTAGAAAGACATGATTCAAAGACAAACTGGCGTTTATGACAACTGCTCGTTTAATTTCCTCCTCTTCCCTACAATTTGCTTTTGTCTGATCTTAACACCCACATCTGATTTCTTAAGTCTCTGACCCTGACTTGAAACCTGTTAACTTGCTTCAGATTACCTGAGCCTCAGCTCCTCCCCGTAGATATGGTCTGAATAGACTCCAGTATCTCCGCAACTGCTGGCCTGCCCATTCCTAGGCATAGGGCAAATGGATCTCAAGGAGCTCCAGAAATCCAGCTGAGGATGGGATGCAAGAAGGTAGAGTTAGCATAGAAAAGAAAAACAGCATCCTTTGTGCCTGAATCTGACACACAATAAGTGCTCCATAAATGTATTAATTGGAAAAAGCATCTCCAACAAAGGTAAGCTTGGGAATGAGCAGAGCAACTCAGAGTTAAGAACAGGATCTGAAGCAAAGGTAAGAGTTAAATGGGCAAGAAGGCTGTAACTGGAAAACTGAAGCTACAGCCAGCAGAGATGCCTCAGCCTTGCAGGGCATGATAAGTTTAGACATTTATTCTATATCCTATCTTATTTCACAAAGAGTCTAAAAAGCAAAGTAAAAGTAGAGCATCCTATTATCCTTTTCTGAACCAAGTCTGAGAGGAAGTTGTCTAAGAAACTTTTGAACTCCACATTCCATGTTTTCTTTTTGTGGCTGCAATTTGGTAGGTAGCTGAAAAGCAGGGTACTTTTGCCCTGTATGCCTGGGTTTATTTAACACATATATTTCTAAATATAGAGAATGCTTTTAAATATAGAAAATCATCCACACATATACCCACAAAAATTAGTGAACAACATATGAGCAGCTGTTTGTTTTTCAGTAATTGGTTTGCTTCTTGTTCACCGGTGTGCTTGTCTATTATCACTTTGAGGTAGGCAAACAGTAATTGTAATTAACATTTAAAAATTAGGAATTAGGCCACGCGTGGTGGCTCATGCTCATAATTCCAGCACTTTGGGAGGTGGAGGCGGGCGGATCGCTTGAGCCCAGGAGTTTGAGACCAGCTTGGCATGGTGGTGTGTGCCTGGGTGACAGAGTGAGACCTTGGCTCAAGGGAAAAAAAGAAAAAAAAAAAGAAAGTAACTAAGATTTAAACCTTTTTCTTAGAATTGGAAAAAGACTGTCATAAAATTTTGAGGTAGAGCATGGCAAAGGAGCTCACAGTTTGAGAAAAATGTTTGAATTTGGAAATTCCCACTGAAATTTCATTTTTAAAATGGGATTTGAGAATTAACTTTTTGATGTATTGTTGCCCATTTTCAAGACATTTCAGCATTGGTCCAGGTGGGAACTATTCCATGCCCCCCCGCTATGGTCTGAGCAGTTGTGCCCCCCAAAAATTCATGTTGAAATCCAACTACCAATATTACCAGTGATATTAAGAGGTGGAACCTTTGAAAAATGATTAGATCATGACAGTAGAGCTCTCATGAATGGGATTAGTGTCATTACAAGAGGCCCCAGAAAGTTGCCTTGTCCCTTTCACCGTGTGAAGACACAGCTAGAAGTCACCATCTACGAACCAGTGAATGAACACTGAATCTGCCAGCATCTTGACCTTGGACTTCCTGGCTCCGGAAGTGAGAAATAAATTTCTGTTGCTTATAAACTAGTTTATCTTGTTATAGCAGCCCAAATGGACTAAGACACCCCTCTGCCTTTTGGGTTAACTTATAATTAACAATAATAACTTAATGTATTAAGCACAACTATGTGTTACTCAATGCAGTTTTCTTATTTGATCTTAACAGACCTATGTATTATTCATAATGCTTAACATTAATAAGCATTGCTCTTTTATTCTATGAAGTAGAAAAAGAGAGGTGCTGAAAAGTTCAATAACTTGCCCACGGTTGTGTGCCTACTAAGTGGCTGAACCAGGTATCCAGCCTGAAATCCTCAGAATCTCCGTTGATCTCTTTTGGCATGGTGCTTAGCTATTAACCAGGGAGATCAACCCTCTGCATTCTAAATAAGCCTTTATGCTCCTTTTCCTTCCCTCTCTCTCTTCCTTCCTTCCACTATTTCTGCTTGAGATTACTCTCAGGTATCCAAAAATAAATTATTTCACTGCCACCTGTTACTAAGATGAACAGAGCCCAAGGTTTATGCTAATCAGCCAATCTTAAAAGAATGGAAAATACATGCCTTAAAAGTTCTGCTACCGAATTACAAGTTGGTTGTGTGTATATTAAGCAGGCATTACTGTTCGGGCAGTAAATATAGCAATATATTATTCAGTTTCACAAAGGAATAAAGTATTTCAAATTTGCTGTGACACTTGAAGTCTCTGCACCCCTATAATTAAGCATCTGAACTTTTAATTAAAAAATAAACAATACTGTATATTTTTCTATCTTCAAGTTGTCATTACCAATGGCATTGTAAACCACACCCTATTAGAATTGCTTTTAGGACTGCTTCAACTTTCCTTACTACACCAACAGCCTTTGTCAATTTTCAAGGTGATTTATCCCTTTTTATTATTGTTTTTCATGTGGCTGAAATTCCTAGAAGTACAAGAACCAAACTATATTAAAAATTGAAAAACACAATGACATTTTCTAATTGCATTACCCTTTTTTTTGAGACAAGAGACTCGCTCTGTCGCCGAGGCTGGAGTGCAGTGACGTGATCTCAGCTCACTGCAAACTCCACCTCCTGGGTTCAAGCAATTCTGTCTCAGCCTCCCGAGTAGCTGGGACTACAGGCACACGCCACCACACCCGGCTAATTTTTGTATTTTTAGTAGAGATGGGGTTTCACCATGTTGGCCAGGCTGGTCTTGAACTCCTGACCTCGTGATCCAACCACCTCGGCCTCCCAAAGTTCTGGGATTACAGGCGTGAGCCACCTCAGCTGGCCTGCATTATCCCCCTTTATACAATATAATTCTGATGCTTTCTAATGTGAATTTTTCAGGTAATTGAAGTGTATCTTTACTTTGGATAGAAAACATCCTTTGACAATTCCTTACTGTCTTGACAGAGTAGCATAAATTCTTTGATTCAGTCACTGTTATGAACACATTATTTTACAAAGTTGTAACACAACTATGCCTTTAGGACCTTGCTGTACAAGGTTCTCTATCCAAACACCTTACAGCCCCTGCTTACTACCTAAAACATACAGTGTTTGGAGTCTTCTGTCAGTGGGCCAGCGTACTTCTCTTGCTGCCTAACATCCTACCCCTGCCACCCTGGGCCAAGCCCTCGCTTTGCTATGTCTGTATCTGCTGTGAGTTTGGAAATGTGTTAGCTTAAGTTGTTACAATAATGTATTCATCATGTTACTAAAGGTCTTCATGAGATTTGCAGGGCTCTCCCAGGAGGAAGACAGTTTCTGCTTGTAGTCTTTGTGGCATCTATGTGGCCTATATTGCTTCTCAGTGATTCTGTGAGCTTAAATAATATTTTAATTATGTTTTTCGTTTTCAGGTCTTCCTATAATTTCCTAACATTGATTGCTTAAAATATTTAAGTAAAAAGTGTCTCTAAATCAAATTTTAATTTCCATAAATGTCTAGAGCAATGGCTACAAATTAATATGCAATTTGAATTGGAGTTCTTTGGCGGTATGTTCAGAGAAATGGTGACCAGATCTCAATACGAGGAATTATGAAGGGTGGCCAATGTGTTCTCCAGTGAGAAGCATTTAACTCTCCAGTGTTCATGATAAGTAGGCTGACAGTTCAAATAATTTATTGCTGCTTTACAGTATACATAATTAAATGAAACATGTTAAACTCAAGGGAATTTTTAATAGGTTACTTGCAATTGTTATTGCAGGCAACAACTTGTACATGATTTTATTTCCAAATCCACAAAAAACAAATTTTATACAAATCAGCACTGTAAAAATGTCAATTACAGCCCCAGAGGCTTTGCTGGCAGAATAATTGTCTAAATTCTAGAATATGGGAAACAGGTTTTTTTCTGGATTCATCTTTTTTTTTCATTTTCTTTTTTTTACAAAAAAAATTTACAAGTGAAATGTTACTACAAAACTTTTTATAAGGAATTTTTGCAAAACATTTACATTTTACCATCAACTATTTCTGTTTTAAAATCATTATGTAGATTTAATACCCTATGCTGCACATCAATTTATGTGGGATGACAACTTAGTGACATGCATAAAAAAACACCACAAGGCATTAAAATGGAGACTTAAATACAAATATTGTTGCAATAAAACAGTTATAAAATTGAAAAATAGGACCTAAACATCATGCTTATCTAAGTTTGACAAATTAACTTTTTCTCCTAGATTACACACTTTTATTACTGCTCTCATGAGAGTGTGATAAATAATGACTTAACATCAAGTTCTAATGTAATCAGCAACACATACACAAACCTAACCAAAGAAAGTATACTGTAAGAAAAAACTATTCTAACACTGGAGTTTTACCATGATAAATACATAGCTTTGCACTGATAATTACAATAAAGAAAAGTTTTATAATGGTGGTAAAGGGAATGAACAGTGATATGCCATTAAACAAGACTCTACTGCACATCTGTGCCCTATTACTTATAACAGCTATATCCCACTGAGTCAAATAAAGGACATTGAAATATACGATTCTTCTAAAGACAGAAAAGTAGACTCAGAATGGTATGCAGAACAGACTGTCAAAATATTTCTAATTTCAGTGGGGAAATGTGCACCTGCTAACACAACATATTTTATATGCTATAAAGCTATCCAGATTCATTTGATAAATTTATAATAGGCCTCATTGTTGATTAAAAAATAACTTCCATTTCTAATGGACATACATAGGTTTGCATTAGAACTGGTTCATGGAATAATGATGCAGAGTGTTCATACTTGGTATTAACAACAACAAAAAGTGTCACTCTGAGGAAACATGATTAAAACATTAAGAAAGTTTCTTTGCATAAAAAAATTTATAGCACTGATTGTGTAGCATAATGATAGATAAAATATATATTTGATGTTTCAGCTCCTATATAATAAAATTAAAATTAACACTACCAAATGCTCCTCTGTACCAAACAAAACAACAAACCAATTCTGATGTTTTAAAGCCAGGTACATCAGTTGTTAAGAGTACATTAAATAAAATATACAAAACAATTTACAAAATCCAACTAAAATTTAAAGACTCTGTTACAAGTCTACAAAAGCTTTAAGAAACTTGAAATTTATAACCACAGTGTAAAAATTTTTTTTTCCTTTAATCTCAAAGCTTTTTTATACAAACTGAAAGCACAAAAGACCTTCAGTTTTATATAACGCTACAAAGGGCTGGCCTAAAGTGTACATAGTGTAAACAGTGATCATTACAGTATTTCTCCTTCATCAAAAATACAAGAAACATCACAATTTTGGAAGAGAATTCGCATGAGTAGTACTTTTCCTGAAATTATAGAGAATGCACAAGAAAACACGTACCTATATTCAAACAGTCCCCAAAGCAATGATGTTAATAAACTGAGCAGGTAGGTAAAAGCTTTGTTTTCAAATGATCAATTTCACTGATTATGATTCTGTGTAAATACTTTTTTAAAACAAAATATTCTTATTAATATTTAAGTTACTGGTTTATAATCCAAATTTTTTCACATGAAACTTTTGGCCATCTTTCCTAATAAGACCCTTTCCTAGCCGGGCATGGTGGCTCATGCCTGTAATCCCAGCACTCTGGGAGGCTGAGGTGGGGAGATCACCTGAGGTCAGGAGTTTGAAACCAGCCTGGCCAACATAGCGAAACCCTGTCTCTACTAAAAATACAAAAATTAGCCAGGCGTGGTGGCAGGCGCCTGTTAATCCCAGCTACTCAGGAGGCTAAGACAGGAGAATCGCTTGAACATGGGAGGCAGCGGTTGCAGTGAGCTGAGATCGTGCCATTGCACTCCAGCCTGGGCAAGAGAGCGAGACTCCATCTCAAAAAAAAAAAAAAAAAAAAAAGACCCTTTCCTGTAAGACCCTTGCATAAACAATAATATAGTTTTTTTCTTTAGTCACTTACTTCACTGAAAATTATTCTGCCTTTTCAAAAATAAAAGTTTTGCTTCATAATATATCTATTATATATTAGGCTAATTTTTAGGGAAAATTCAGTTATTGATACAACATAAAAACATTACTGTGTTATAATTCCTAATTACCTTCTTACATAGCACTAGAAATAAAATGCGACTGGCCAATTTTTAGTAGAGGAAAACAAGAATTACAATGTAGTTAAAAGAGAATTTTCTGCTGGCCTTGGAAAAAAGTATAATTCTTTCTTTGGCTACCAAGTCAAAGCATAAAGAATTCTGCACATTGTCAACATAACTCATATTTACAAAATACGAAACTACAGAACAATTTACACTCTATGCAAATATTTCCAATATAAACATTTTAAATGAAATTTTGTGGTTCAACCTAGGGTTAGGAATATAATCAATCCTAACTTTAGAACATTGCATGTTAAGATGTCTCATTTTATTTTTCTGAAGCTATGATGAGTTTTGTTTTAACCATTTTTTTCCCAGCATTTTCCTAAGGTGTCAACCCAAAATTTAACCTAAGATTTAACTCTACGTTCCTCTTGTGTCTCCAAATGGAGAAAGTAATTGGACTTCACTGATTGTCTGCATACACACTACTATAATGTAGTGGTAATAAAGATCTGAGATGCATCTCAGATTACTGTTTTGGAACTGACCTAATTCAACTGTTGAAGAATTTCTAACATTTAGAAAAGACGGCCAAAACTATTTTCGGTTGATTTTCCAAAAATCAAGCTAAGGAAATACGGCATTATCCCTATCATCAGTTAACTATCTGTTTTCTGTGCTATAGAGAAAAAGAATACACGTAAATTATTACTGAGTGAATTTATAACAAAGTACTTTCAAAGAAAATAAGTCCAATTAAGGTCCAGCCTGCAAATTACTAAGGTCTTTTTAAACATGTTAACACATGATATTAAGAGATGGGAAGATTCTGTCTAAAGGTTATGTGATATATTTCCAAACAACTACAACTTATAGTATGGAGGAAATACTTTTCTGTTTCCAGTACATCAGTTTACTTTTTGTATTTTTTAAAATTCAACACTTCATGTGTTGACCCCAAAGCCTGGAATACTTAAAGAAGCCAAGAATGAAAACATAATTTCCTACTCTGTAATCCATTTGACCAGCCCATTTCCAGATTTTCAAAGGTGTGTAAACAAGTGCAGCACTAGAGGTCTCTGTTATAAATAACTTTTCAGAATTCTTCCATGTTGGTTGAAACATTGGGAGTTGCTGGATTCGAATCTTGAGAAATGGCTGCAACTGTGACAATTCTTGGGGAGCCAAGCACCTCTGTAACAGATGAGTCCAGTTCTCCCGAGGTAACAATGGCAAGAGCTGTCCCACCACCTTTTTTATTCTGGTGCGTTTTGACATGTTTGGAGAGATGATCACTCCGCATAAACCTTTTAGAACATTCCGGGCATTCAAATCTCTTTTCACCTACACAGAAAAACAGTAAATGGAGTTATACACATTTTACTTAAGTGAAATTATAATTTTTAATAATCTCCCTTATGGTCACATTATATGACTTTTTGTACAGTTTCACTAGTTGCAAAATGCTTTTATTTAAAAACGTTATCAAATAAGCAATGCAAAGAGAAAGACCATGTGATTGAGACGAAAAGACCTGAAGTTTAAGCCCTGCTTCTGCTGTGAACTGGAAATAAAAGCTGGAGCAAGTAAATAGCCACTAGAACCCTCAGTTTTCCCATCTACAAAGCAAGAGGGTTTTTAACAGACAATTTAAAATATCTCTATCAGATGTAACAAATATATATAATGTTCAAGGCTCATGTCCACTCTTCTTCAAAACTGCTAACCTGGGTTTTAGTTTTAATCTTGGAGGCATGAAATATCTTAGAACTATTTCAAATAAACTAAGTTAATTTAATAGTGTACTGAGTTCTTTACAAGGCAAAAATGGGAGGCAGGCACATGCTACATTTAGAATTTAATAAAGTTTTTAGGTTTCATAAGATAACAGTTTCTGTTGTCCAAAGCAATTCTTAAATATGTTTTCTTCAAAATATAAGATAGTTTTACTGGACCGACTTCTTTGTTTTGGAATAAAAGCTAGTTTAATGTTAACTAAAAATAAAAAAGCCATTTTGTTTTTGTGCATAATAAATGAGGCATATCAAAATTTGGCTAACTGGTTTATCCTGATGTGCACAATGAATAACTGTTAGCCATAGATCTTCCCTCTAAAATTGTTACTTAAGGGACTGAAATGTTGTTTTCCCAGTCTGATAGAACTTGGATAATAAGTGATAGGGTTTGGCTCTGTGTCCTCATCGAAATCTCATCTTGAATTGTACTCCCATAATTCCCACATGTTGTGGGAGGGACCCAGTGGGAGATAACTGAATCACGGGAGTGGGTTCCCCATACTGTTCTTGCGAATAAGCCTCACAAGATCTGATAGTTTTATCAGGGATTTCCGCTTTTGTGTCTTCCTTATTCTCTCTTTGCTTGCCACCATCCACACGAGATGTGATTTGCTCCTCTTTGCCCTCCGCCATGATTGTGAGGCCTCTCCAGCCATGTGGAATTGTAAGTCCAGTTAAACCTCTTTCTTTTGTAAATTGCCCAGCCTAGGTATGTCTTTATCAGCAGCATGAAAACAGACTAATATAATGAGAAAATTCGATTTGGATAATTTTTTTCTTGGCCCTGCTTTTGACTTACCAATAAAAAAATCTATAGGCTCAAGTTGGTCCATGTCAGACATTCTCTCTTGTTCTTTACATTCTCTTTTTCTTTACGTGTGTGCTTTTACTTTTGAGTAAACTTTGAAAAAACCATTAGTCTTCCTTATTATTGTTATAAACAAATATTAAAACTTACAGGACCACTGCACTCAATACAATATTGTATTAAACATCCATCTGAAGTAACACAAAGAAGATGCACCTCCATGTTATACCACACACCAAAATACATGCTACAAAGATTTAAAACCAAGTATTAAAAAAAAAGGAAAATATTTCTATAACCTAGTTTGGAGGTACTTTAAAAAGTACAACAGGTTATTTAGACACTATAAAGGAGAGAATAGACAAATCTGACTACACAAAAATAAAATACTTTGTATGACTTAAGATCTCGTAAAGTTAAAGGAGAGAAAAAAAAGGTCAACAGAAGCATAAAAACAATGTGATAAAATTTAACACATTTTGATAAGAGCTCTTGGCAAACCAAGAATAAAAATTTATTTCTTTTACCTGCTATACCCCTACATATAATTAATGGAGAAACTTTTGAACTATTACTTTATACATCAGGAACAAGATAAGAATGCTATTATATATATATCATTACTATTTTCAATATAATATGAAACATTCTGACGAAGCCAACATATAAGACAGTAAAATGAACTGAGGTACAATCATTGGAAGAAAAAAAAATTGAAATAGATTATTATTTACAGTTATTACTATTTACATAAATAATCTGAGAAAATAAACAATTAGAATAAATTTGTCAAGTGGCCAGATTCACGATCAATTGATAATAAGCAACACCATCCATTAATTATATAAATCAACATGTAATGCAAATGTTGAGGCTACAGTGAGCCACTGCACTCTAGCCTGGATGACAGAGCAAGGCCTTGTCTCAAAAAAAAAAAAAAAAAAAAGTGTGTAGACAAGGCCCTGACCGACCCCAGGTCAAACGCAAACTCTATGTCAAGCCACACCTGACAAGCCTGGTCTTGGTATCTTATTCCAGGGTCTAGCTAGGTTCTGACAGGAGGAACCTGGGATTTCTCTGTACAAAGGTGGAGGCAGTGGCCTACTTAAAACAAACAAACTGTATTTAGGCTGGGTGTGGTGGTTCACACCTGTAATCCCAGCACTTTAGGAGACCGAGGTGGGTGGATCACCTGAGGTCAGGAGTTTGAGACCAGCCTAGCCAACATGGTAAAACCCTGTCTCTACTAAAAATACAAAAAAAGTAGCTGGGCGTGGTGATGCACGCCTGTAATCCCAGCTACTTGGGAGGCTGAGGCAGGAGAATCGCTTGAACCGGGCGGGGTGGAGGTTGCAGTGAGACTTGGATGCTAGGAGATAAATTACCTGCTGTAACTGCCCCGGGTGTGCCTGCCTACCAGACACTCCATCTTGCAAGACCACCATTAAAAGTCTCGCTTCCATTGTTTGTGTCTCCAAGTCCATTCTTTGGGTTTGGACAGGTGAATGTGTGTTTCTCACAAACCTGGGAGCCTGTCTGGGATCTCTGTGCCTGCATGGAGTGGGACTCCAGCCGAAAGGGGAGAACTGTCCCACCCGATTTGGGTGGCCCACTCTGTCCGGGCGTCCTGGCTCCCCACAGAAGCCACAGACAAACCTGAGACTGTTATTCAGGAGGCAGCAGAGGTGACACAGGGAGAAAAGCAGGCACTGCAGCAACCAGGCAACCTCGTGCAGGAGCCAAGGGAGGAAAATTGGACTTTGGTGGTTGGGCATTTTCAGAGGTTGAGTGTGTGTGACTGAGATGTACCCTAGATATGAAGCAAGTGCGGAGTCCCAATCCATGGTTCCGTTCTCCTGTGAGAAGAATGGACAAAGAATGGTCGGAGAATGGATGAAGTGATTCTTGGGGTGTGCAAGAAACCTCCAGTAGGGGGTGCTGAGAACACAGGGAAAAGCTCAGACACAGACTGACCAAAAATGGGAAACAGAAATTCTAGGCCTAGGGGACAAGGGAAAGAGGGAGCCAAAGAGACTCCCTCTGACATTTACCAGGATAGTCCTATGGCCTAAGTTTGGCTCAGATAAAAATTAGGTGTGCCAAGCTTTAATTCTCTATGTGAATAATAAAACCCCAACCTCACAAGAGATAGGTTATGCTCTCTGCTGGATCAAGGAATTAGCCCCCATATTCCCACTTAAAGAAGAAAAAGAGCCTAGTAAAAATCCCTCACCCAGGGAAAAGCCCTGGGACCCTGTCATCCATGCCCCTCCATACATCTCACAAAATAGGGGACAGGAAAATCAAGGGGCAACAGGAGGGTTACAGGAGGAAAGACCTGGACACCATGGCGGAGCCAAACCAACTGCTCCTCTAAATCCTTATCCAAATTTAAGAAAAGAACTAGAACACTTTAAGAGGGATATTGAGAACTTCCCTATTCCTTCCACACAGCAGGCACCTGGCATGTTCCCTCTTAGGGGAGTTCCCATGGGACAGGGAGAGACTGGCTTTGTAAATGCTCCTCTTACAAGTATTGAAATTAGGAATTTCAGGAAAAAAATGAAACCACTCCTAGAAGATCCACTCGGTTTAGCAGACCATCTGGACCAATTCCTAGGATACGGCTTTTACACCTGGGCTAAAATGATATCCGTCAAGAATATCCAGTTCATAGGAAAAGAAAGGGGAATGATTAGGAGAGTGGACATGACCATCTGGGAGAGGCAACACCCTCCCAGGCAAGGAGTCTCACCAGCCAAACAAAAATTTCCAAATGTTAATCCTGAATGGGATAATGATCCCAGGGACTGCGCCCAAATGTAGGACCTCCAGGAACTAATAATTAAAGGGATCAAGGAGTCCACTCGTAGGACACAGGACACATTCACGATTCAACAAGAAAAAGAGGAAACTCCTTCTGCATTCCTATATAGGCTCAGAGATCAGATGAGAAAATGCTCTGGATTAGATCTAGAGGACCCAGTAGGGCAATGCCTTTTGAAGGTTAACTTTGTAACTAAGAGCTGGCCTGACATTACCAAAAAATTACAAAAGATTGATGGATGGAAAGAGAAACCAACTGAGGATTTACTGAGGCAAACTCAGAAGGACTTTGTAAGGAAGAGAAGCAGAAACAAAAAGCAAAAATCATGGTTTCCACTGTGGAAGAGGTAGTCAGAAAAGGGTTACATCAAGATCCCCCCACTTAGGAGACAAGGGAATTATAGACTTCGACACAAAGAAAGAAGGGAAATGCAGGGAAAAGGTCCTAAGACTATGAGTGGATGTTACAAGTGTGGAAAGACAGGGCATTTTAAGAGAGGATGTCCTAAATGGAAAAAAGAAAAGGTGATACCACTTATGACTATTGATGAAGACTAGTGGGGGGCAGGAGCGCCTTCTGAGTAGATCCCACGAGGAACCCTTAATAAATTTGAAGGTGGGACCTGAGGAAGAAGTGACATTTTTGGTTATACTGGGGCAGCTCACTCCTCCCTAATTCACCAACCAAGGGGTACAGAACTCTCTAAGGAAAAATTGACAATATCAGGGGGAAAAGGGGAGGGATTTCAGGTTTCAATATTTAAAAAAATTTTAATTACATCAGGACCAAAACAAATTGAGGGGTCACTTGTTCCTGAAGTAGGAACTAACCTCCTGTGTCAAGACCTGATTGTGAGATTGGGTTTAGGATTAGGAATAGAGGAAGGACAAATAAAAGTAATGATGGGCCTCCTAACAGAGGAGGAAGAAAGAAAAATTAATCCCCTTGTGAGGGTTAGGGAAGGCAACAGAGGGTTAAAAATCACACCCTTACAGATTAAACTAAAACAACCAGAAGCAGTTTGCAGAGAACAATATCCCATTTCTACTGAAGGGAGAAAAGGTCTCCAACTGGTAATAGAGGGATTGATTAATGATGGACAATTAGAACCCTGCATGTTACAATACTCCAATTCTCCCAAAGAGCCTGATGGGTTGTATAGATTGGTACAAGGTCTAAGGGCTATAAATCAAACTGTCCAGACCTACCACCCTGTGGTGACTAACCACTACACCCTCTTTAGTATAAGACACCCTATGAACGTAAGTGGTTCAATGTGGTGGATCCAAAAGATGCATTCTGGGCATGTCCCCTAAACTTTAGGATTAGGGAACCTCTTTGCCTTTGAATGTGAAGATCCTATAACTAGGAGAAAACAACAGTACCTCTGGACTGTGCTGCCACAAGGTTTCACAGAAGCCCCAAACGTATTTGGTCAAATCTTAGAAAAAGTCCTGGAGGAATTTCAACCTTCCAGGGGAACCCAGTTGTTACAATACATAGATAATCTTTTAATTTCTGGGGAGAGGAGGGCCCAGGTATCAGAAACCACCACAAGCTTAATTTCCTAGGAGAAAGGGGATTGCGAGTATCTAAGAACAAACTGCAGTTTGCAGAAAAAGAAGTTAAATATTTAGGACACCTGATCAGTGAAGGGACGTGAAGAATAAACCTAGAGAGAATATTGGGAATAGTGGGTCTGCCTTTGCCTAAGACAAAAAAGAGAACTCCACAAATTTTTAGATTTAACTGGCTACTATAGGTTATGGATTGACGCATATGATCAAAAGACAAAGACTCTATATATCAAGTTACTAGAAGAAGAACCCGATCTCTTGCAATTGTCCTCAAAGGAAATTCAGGTGGTAAAAGAGCTAAAGCAGGCCCTCATTACAGCCCCGGTCCTGGTCCTCTCATCTTTAGAGAAACCATTCCATCTGCTGGTAACAGTGGATCACCCTTGGGGTGCTTGCTCAAACCTGGGGAGGGAAGAGGGAATCTGTTGCTTTTGCCTCCAAGCTTCTTGATCCTGTCTCTCAGGGGTGGCCCAAATATGTGCAAGCAGTGCTGCCACAGCCCTGCTGCTAGGAGAGTAGAAAGCTAACCTTTGTTGGGGCCCTAAAAGTAAGCGCCCTACACCAGGTCAGGAATATATTAAACCAAAAGCCAGGAGACAGTTTGAACACATTCTTCATAAAATATGAAGCCGTATTATTAAGAAAAAAAAATTATTTGCTTGTAACAACAAATATTTGCCTAAATGCAGCCAGTTTCCTATGGAAAGGAGAGGAGAACAAAGACATCAGACCAGAACTGCTTAGATATCATAGAATAACAAACCAAAGTAGGACCAAACCTTAGGGAAGCTCCACTACATGATGGGATAAGGCTATTTGTGGATGAGTCGTGACGAGTGATAGATGGCAATGCTGTCACTGATGGAGATAAACACTCCCTATGTGAGAAAGGTAGATTACCTAATGGCTGGTCAGCCCAAATCTGTAAATTATATGGTCTTAACCAGGCCGTAAATCTCCTTAAAGCCGAAGAAGGCACTATATATACTGATTCTAAATATGCTTATGGGGTAGTACACACTTTTGAAAAAATCTGGACAGAGCAGGGTCTAATAAATAGCAGGGGAAAATAATTGGTACATGGGGAACTGGTCAAACAGGTTTTAGAAAGCCTCCTGCTTCCAGCAGAGGTAGCCATAGTTCATGTAAATGGTCATCAGAAAGGGAACACTATAGAAGCTACAGGAAACAGGCTTGCAGATGAAGCTGCTAAGCAAGCCTCCCTGGACAAAGAAATTAGACTATGTAGCCTGCTCCCAGACATCCCTAAGCTAGTATTAAGGCCCCAGTTTACCAGAGAGGAGGAGGAAGAATTAGACAGGACAGGGGTCACTCAGACTGAAGATGGCAAATGGGTACTTCCTGAAATAAGTAAACCCCTAATGAGAAAACTAGTATCTACATTACACAAATGGAGTCAATGGGGACCCCAGCCTTTGTGTGATACAATACTTAGGAATTATGGGTGTATAGGGATTTATACCCTTGCGAAACAAGCATGTGGAAATTGTGTAACTTGTCAAAAGATAAACAAAAAGATGATTAGAAAACAGGAAGACCTCCCAGAGTAAGACCACTTCAAAACATTCAAGTAGATTTCACAGAAATGCCCAAAGTAGGAAGACTAACGTATTTACTGGTGATGGTAGATTACCCTTCAGGCTGGGTAGAAGCCTTTCCCCTTCCAACAGCCACTGCTGGGAATGTGGTCAAAATAATATTAAAACAGATTTACCTAGCTTTGGACTGGTGGAAAATATTAATTTAGACAATGGAAGCCACTTTACCTCAAGGGTGTTAAGGTGAATTATGGAAGGTTTACAAATTAAATGTGATTATCTCACCCCTTGGCATCTCCCTTCCTCTGGAAAGGTAGAAAGAATGAATCAAACTCTCACAAAGCATATCACCAAACTAATCTTAAAAACTAAAATGCCTTGAACCAAATGTCCCCCAATAGCATTCCTTAGATTAGAACAAGCCCCAATAAAAGACTTGGGATTGTCCCTCTATGAGTCATTATATGGGCTCCTATATTTGCGCAGAGCTACAGATCTTCCGGCTGTGGAAACCAAGGATCAATTTTTAAAGAAATTATATAGTGGCCATATACTCCACCCTGTCATCTCTTAGGTTAAAAGGACTTCTGACTCAAAGTTCACCTCTTGAGTTCATGGCTCACCACTTTCAGCCTGGTAACTTGGTGCTGATTAAGACTTGGAAAGAAGACAAGCTCCACCCAAGCTGGGAAGGTCCCTGTCAAGTGCTCCTGACCACTGAGACAGCCATGCGAACAGCTGCATGAGGTGGACTCACTATACTTGAGTCAAGGGACTGGTAAAGGAGACCCTGGAAGGGAGGGGAAAAGACCAGTGGAAAGTACATGGGTCACCTGAGGAACCCTTAAAGTTAACTCTGAGAAAAATCTAAAAAGAAAACATGGGCTGGCCCGAGTTCTGGAAGAGTCTTGGTTATATGGGTTAGGGGCAGACATCACAGGGAAAGACCCCCTAGGGCGACTTATTCTCAAACTCATCAAAAACTCAACCTCCCAAGTGTCTGGTACTGCTCCAAGCCCAGGCCCTAGTAAACACTTTAGTCCACCAAATAATGATCCTAAAAGGCTAAAAATAATTGAGGTAAAGGATGTAAAGCAAACCTTAAAAACTGAGGGTATGGGGATGTGAATGCCTGGGTTGAGTAGGTCACATTTTTGGTACAAGCCCTCAACAAGAGTAACTACTATGCATGTGCTGCGGGAGGACCTCAGGCATGGGTGGTTCCATTTCCCCTAGGATGGAATACTGATCCTGAAGGAATGCGTTGCATGTTGGCTCTATACCGAGACACGGATGCATGGGAAAATGAGACTTGTAAGAGTTCGTCATTGCTCTTTCCCACATTGTGGAGAGGGGTCAGAATCCCTCATTCTCTACAGGGAATATGAACTACTCCTCTTGCCTCTCCAGGCAGGGGGCAGAGTTCAATAAGCCCATGGGAGAACTCTCAACTTGTACCCACATCCTAAGCATCACAGATGAGTCAGGCAATGACAATTACTCAGCTCTCCATACACACGGCTGATGTCTGGTGGTACTGTGGGAAAAAAGGACGATAAGTTGTTACCGTCCAATTGGACTGGGACTTGTGCTTTAGTCCAGTTGGCCGTTCCCTTCATCCTGGTATTCCGTAAGATACCTGAAAATACACACGGCTACCAAAACCGGAGAGATTTGACGTATCTTTTGATCCCAATATATATGTTAACTCTATAGGAGTTCCCGGGGGGGTGCCTAATGAATTTAAGGCCCGAAACCAAATAGCAGCTCGGTTTAAGTCAGCACTCTTCTGGTGGTCAACTATTAAGAATGTGGACTAGATTAACTACATCTATTATAATCAACAGAGATTCATAGATTATACTCGGGACATCCTCAAAGGGGTGGCTAGCCAATTAAATGCCACCAGCCAAATGGCCTGGGAAAACAGGCTTGTGCTAGACATGATACTAGCAGAAAAAGGGGGCATATGTGTTATGCTGGGTGGGAAATGTTGTACTTTCATTCCCAACAATACTGCCTCAGATGGGACCATCAGAAAAGCTTCACGAAGACCAACAACTCTGGCCAATGAACTGGCAGAAAATGCTGGAATTGATGACCCATTTATGGGTTGGCTAGAAGACTGGTTTGGAAAATGGAAAGACATGGTAGCCTCAATCCTTACATCTTTGGATTGTGGGATTCTGCCACATAATTGTGGCAGAAGTCTTAACAGCAGTGGGATTTTGTATTATCCCTTGTGTGGGGGGACTAGTACAGAGATTAAAACAGCTATTAATAAACAAATGCCCATGACTTAACCAGCAAAATAACCTGGTACTATTAGAAATGAAATTAAACTCACTCTCCTATGGAGAAAGTAAAAGACTTCTAGAGCAATTCGAGGACAAAAAGGATTTAGATGAAAATGAGACCGAAGGAAGTAAACAGAAAAGAGGAGGGAATTTGTGAGAAAATGTTTTAAATGATCTATTTTCAAGGCATGATAAATCTAAATACTGGCAACCAGACTGCGGATGTAACAAACTGCACGGCTCATGCACCTAGAAGGTCACAATGAGCAAACAGAATGTAGAGAAGGGGTCAGCCCATAAAAGCGAAGAAAGTTTCATTATTGGGAAATCGAAACTTAAGCGGGGAAGGGAAGATTATACCCTTATTAGGGGGATAATGAAACTTAGATGATGTCTGGGAAGATTGTAACCCTGTAATACTCGACCAATGAGGAACTAGGGGAGGGATTTGCATGCTAGGAGGTAAATTAACTGCTGTAACTGCCCTGGGTGTGCCTGCCTACTACACACCCCATCTTGCAAGACCGCCATTAAATGTCTCGCTTTTGCTGTTCTTTGTGTCTCCAAGTGCATTCTTCAGGTTCAGACGGGTGAATGTGTGTTTCCCACATTAAGTAACATGGTAAAAGGGACTGTGCAGATTTAACTAAAGTTATGGAGCTTAATATAGGGATATTATTCTGAATTATCCAGTAGTGCGTAATGTAATCACACGAATTCTTAAAAGCAAAGAGCTTTCTTTAGCTAGAATCAGGGAGATTAGAATAGTGAGGTGAAATGTGCCCTGCTGTTGCTGGAGGGGGCCACATGGACAGTATGAGAAGGAGTGTGGGCAGCCTCCAAGTGTAAACACTGGCTCCCAACTGCCAGCTGGCAAGGAAACAAGGACCTACATTCTACAACAGAAAGGAATTGAATTTAGCTGACAATTCTAATGACTTTGGAAGCAGGTTTCTCCCCAGGGCCTTCAGTAAGGAATGCAGTCCTGCCGAAGCCTTGATTTTGGCTCTGTGAGACACTGGGCAGAGCATCCAGCTGAGGCCCCTTGAACTCCTGACCTAGAGAAACTATGAGGTAATAATGTGTGTTATTTTAAGCGGCTAAATTTGTGGTAATTTGTTGTGGCAGCAATAGAAAACTAATCTATGATATAACCTTATAAAAAATTTAAAGCCCAATAAATTATAGCTGACCTAACATATGGCTCAAGATATGTAAAACATCTTCATTACAAATATCCAAAGTATGTCAAGAACAAAATTTCAAATTTCATTTCTTCATGAAAATCTCAATGTATCCCAAGAAATTTTTAATAAACTGAGTATAGGAAAAAAAAATGCTCCTTTTGCCTAGATTATCTAGGAGAATACCATGCTTTATCACATTAAGAAAATGTAGTCTTTTAAAAGGATTTAAATATAATGTTCATATTTAGAAACTACATTAGGCTACTTACTATTATAATATTCTTAACAGTAATTTCCCTTGGAAAAAATTTGCTGAGATTTCAAATGGAATGATAGATTGCAATGGATGAGTGGAATAAACTAGATCTTTTAAGCTTTCTGTATCTGAAGCACCTATCAAGAGTCAGTTATCTAGCTGTCAGAGTTCTGCCTATAATCTGTTTTTCAAATTGCTACTCTCAAAACTAAGCTACGATAATGTATGAAACATACTTTTTAAATTACTAATGCTATTTCTAAGTTTGTCATTTGATAATATACCTCCATATTTATAAATTAAAATTAATTTCAAGAGCAAATTAAGGTAATATATTAGTTTCCTGGGGCTTCTATAAGAAAATACCACAAACTGGGTGGCTTAAAACAACATAAATTTATTTTCTCACAGTTCTGGAGGCCAGAAGTCCAAAATTAAGATCTCAGCACAGCCTTGCTCCCTCCAAGGACTCTAGAGAAGAGTCCTTTCTTGCCTCACCCTAGCTTCTGGTGACTGCTGGCAATCCTTGGCATTGCTTGGTTTGTAGCTGCACTGCTTCAATCCCTGCCTTTGTCTTTGCCTGGACTTTTCCCCTGTGTCTTCTCCTCTTATAAGGACATCAGCTATTGAGTTTAGGGCCCACCCTAATCCAGTATGGCTTCATTTTAACTTCATTTCATCTGCAAAGACCCTATTTCCAAATAAGGTCACATTCACAGATACTAGGATTAGGATTTAAACATACCTGTTTGGAAGAAACAATTCAACCCACTAAAGGGACATTTTTAAATGTCTGGCATTTAGAGACCGTAAGGCCGATCCTTTCTCTTCCTCCTCAAATTCCTACGTAATTTGAAGACAAAGATGAAGACAAAGATGAAGACCTTTATGAAAACCCACTTCCACATAATTAATAGTAAATATATTCTTTCTTATGATTTTCTTAACAGTTTCTTTCTTTTTTTTTTGAGACAGAATCTTGCTCCATCGCCCAGGCTGGAGTGCAGTAGCGTGATCTCGGCTCACTGTAAGCTCTGCCCCCCAGGTTCACGCCATTCTCCTGCCTCAGCCTCCCGAATAGCTGGGACTACAGGCCGCCACTATGCCCAGTTAATTTTGGTATTTTTTTTTAGATGGGGTTTCACCGTGTTAGCCAGGATGGTCTCGATCTCCTGACCTTGTGATCCGCCTGCCTCGGACTCCCAAAGCGCTGGGATTACAGGCGTGAGCCACTGCACCTGGCCTAACAATTTCTTTTCTCTAGTTCACTTTAAGAATCTGGTTTATTATACATATAACATGCAAAATATGTGTTAATCAACTGTGATCGGTAAGGCTTCTAGTCAACAGCAGGCTATTAGTAGTTAAGTTTTAGAGAAGTCAAAAGTTACACGCAAATTTTCAAATACTTGGGGGTTGACTTGCCTCACCTCTGTGGTGTTTGAGGGTTAACTGTAATCATTTTTGAATGTAAGGACTCAAGTTATTCAAACTGAGAGCCATGTAGTTCCTGAAACACCCCTACCTTACTTGCAGTCTATCAGTCCCTCCTACACTCTCTCCTACACTCTCTTTCTTACCTATGCGGCCTAGAATATCTGAAGTCTTTTCATGAGTATCCTAAATTTTCCAGTATCATTTACGTGGGGGTAAAAGTAGATACGTGCCCTTGGTATACACTAGGATTGGTCCCAGGACTCCGTAGATCCCCAAATCATTTGATGCTCAAGCCTCTTATATAAAATGGTGCATACAGTATTTGCATATGACCTACACATATCCTCCCATAGACTTTAAATCATCTCTAGATTACTTTTATGACTAATACAATATAAATAGTTGTTATATTATTTTTAATTTGTATTATTTTTTACTGTTTTTATTTTTTCAAAAATTTTCAATCTGTAGTTGGCTGAATCTGAGGATGTGGAATCCACATATAAGGAGGGCTGGTTGTAATAAGGGGGGAAAGATGGTAATTTGAGAGAAGTCGTGCTTTAATTTTCTTGAAGTAGAAAACTGAGAGTAAGGGGAGATTGAAGGGGAGTGACAAGGGATATAAGAAGACTTAAGGAGGTTTAGATAATAATTAAGTTAATGAGAAAACTGACAAAGAAGACTAAGATTGATAGGCAGTTCTGAGAAACTGGTTGAGATTTGAGACCATGAATTTATAGGGACACCAATCTGCATAATGAGTGATTTTTCATTTTTTCCTGTAGCAATTATCAACTCAAATATAGAAGCTCTTTGGTTATTTCATTATAAATGCTTTATTTAGGCTATTTAATCCACTTTAATAGTTTTAACTATCATCTATAAATAGATGACTACATCAAGATCCAGATTCCGAAACTCAGCTGTGAATCAGACATTTCCTGGATGTGCCACAGACAGCATCATTCAACATGTCACAAACAGAACTCATCAACACAAGCATCATTCTAATCCTTATGATGCTTCAGAAAGAAAGAGGGGGCAGGAGCAAAAACAAGAGATGATGTCATTGAACATGGTGAAGAACCTCCAAAACTTTGCTCTTCCATAAAAGCAACAAGAACCTATGAGAAAAAAACTGTCACAAGCAACCATTTCAGATCCTGGCAATTAATCAAGGCTTGCAGCACTCCATGGAAGTGTTTATTCAAGAAAAATGGCTGAATTTCTGTAAGAACAGCAAACTTTGTGGTATTTTAACTCACTAGTCTCATTTTCCACTCCCCACCTCTGTGGCAGCCTTGAAAATAACAGCCTGAATTCTTGGCAACATCTGGCAGCCACCAGAGGGAGTGGAACACAGCTGAGGCTCTTTCAAAGCCTAATTCCCAAATAATCATTCCCTGAAGACTCCACTTATAAAACTGTCATATTTAATCTGACTCTGTGAAGTAGCCCCATATGAAATGCCTTCTCCCAGATGTAAGGCAGGGCATGTGTTTGTCTAAAACAATTAAAAGCAAGTATTTTAACTTCATGGATGCCCAAGACAGGGGATAATAATTGGGACAAACAATAGACTAACCAAAAGGCTTTAAAGGAAAAGCTAGCTGAGAGGAGCTAAGACATTCAGAAGAGCTTTAAAAACCTCTGACATATACATAGGAATCTAGAAGGTCACACATGTTTAGAAGGTCACACATGTTTAGGGCTGTGAGCCTGCTCAGAATAGCTTGAGAAGGCCCTAACTAATCTGTGCCTAATCCTGAGGCTCTAGGTAAGCAGAAAATGAAGGCTAAGGCAGAGATGTCAAATGACTGGCTGAGTGTTGAAGGCAAGCTGCAGCATGTACACAGAACCTTTCAGCGCAGGCTGAGAGACTCATTAGTTCCAAGGTGTTTAAAGAAAGAATATTTGAAAAATAGGTAAAAACTTCCCCAATTTGAAAAAAAAATAATAATAATAATCTGCATATCCAAGAAGCTCAATGAACTCCGAGTAGGTTAAATGCAGAGTCACATGGAGTCACATTATAATCAAACTGCTGAAAGACAAAGACAAAGAGAAAATCTAGAAAGCAGCAAGAGTAACTACATTTAGAGCCTTGGAAGACAATTAGCCTCTTGAGCCTTCAGCTTATTTATGAAATGATAGGGTTGCATAAAATAATTTTCAGGAGTCCCTTTGGCTCTAAATCCTATTATCCTTGGCAGAGTTAACAGAAGTGTTTGCCTGATACTGAGGCATGCACATGAGGCTTAACAGAAAACTGTTTTGAATTCTTAAAATACAAAATAGTAAATCTCTCTCCCTTTTTACACTGTAGTCTCTCAAAATGAGTTTGTTTCCACTTTTTTAACATTTATGTTTTAATTTATATACAGTAAAATTCATTTTTTTGGTATAGAGTTCTATGAGTTTTGACAAATGCATTCAGTCACATAATCGCCACCAAAATAAACACACAGAAGAGTTGCTATCACTTCCAAAAATTCCTTTGTAGTGTCTCTTTGGAGTTGAACTCTCCCTCCTCCTTGCTTATGCCCTAGAAAACACAAATCTGTTCTCTGTCCTTATAGTTTTGATTTTTCCAGAATATCATATAAATGATATCATATATTATGCAGTCTTTTGATTCTGAGATCTTCGACTTAGCATAATGCATCTGAGTTTCATCCATGTGGCTGTTTATTAATAATTCATTCCTTTATGTTGGGGAGTAGTACTCCAATGTATGGATATTTTTATCCATTCACCAGCTGAAGGACATTTGGGTTACTTCCAATTTTGAGTAATAAATAAATAAATCTGCCACACACACACACATGCACACTCATAGCTTTTTTGTGTGAACAAAAAAGTTCTTAGTTCTCTTCGGTAAATAGGAGTAGATTTGCTAGATCATATGGTAATTGTATGTTTATAAGAAAATGCCAAACTGGTTTCCAAAGGCAGTGTGTCATTTTGCATTCCCACTAGCAATATATGAGAATTCCAATTGCTCTGCATCCTCACCAGTACTTGCAGTTACCATGTTCTCATGGTTCTTGCTTTTGATTTTAGCCATTCTAATAGGTGTACAGTAGTATTTCATTATGGTTTTATTTTCCATTTCCCTAATAGATGATATCAGACATCTTTTCATGTGCTTTTCTGTCACATATATATATGTTCTCCGGTGAAGTGTCAAATCCTTTGCTCATTTTTAAAAAAAAAAGACTGTTAAATTTGTTTACACTGAGTTTAAAACTTCTTAAGGGGTTCAGCATAAAAGCACTTTGTCAGGTATGTGACTTTCAAACACACTTTCTCCCAGTCTGTATCTTGTGTTTTCATTCTCTTAACAGGATCCATCACAGAGCAAAAGTTTTTAGTTTTCATCAAGTCCTATTTACTGATTTTTCTTTTATGGATTACACTTTCAGAGTTGTGTTAAAGCACTCGTAGCCTATCTCAAGGTTGCAAAGATTTTGTCCTATATTTTATTCAAAAAGCTTTGTTGTTTTAGGTTTTGGATTTAAGTCTCTGAATCACTTGGAGTTAGTTTTTGTAAAAGACTTGAGATATGTAGGTTAAAGGTTTTGCATATGGCTAATTCTTCTATACAATTTATTGAAAAGACTACTTTTTCTTTACTCAACTGTTTTTGCACCGTGTGTGTGGAGGGGAATTTCTGGACTCTATATTCTGTCTTACTTATCCATGTGTCCTTCAAAACTACACAGTGTTGATTAGTGTAGCTTTACAGGAACACCTAAAATTATGCAGCGTAAATCAACCAATTATGTTATTTTTGAAATTGTTTTGGCTATTCTAATTGCTTTGCCTTTCATATAATTTTAGAATCAGCTTTGTTATCTACAAAAATGCTGCTGGAATTATGAGAAGGATTATACTGAATCTGCAGATATGTTTGGGGAGAAATTACATGGAAACAATATTGGGCCATCCAATCCTTGAATACAGTGTGTATCTCTGCATTAATGTAGTTCTTCATTGCATTCTTTCATCAATGTTTTAGTTTTTAGCTTACATGTCTTGCATATATTTTGTTAGATTTATGGCAAAATGTTTCACTGTTTTCATCATATTACAAATGGCACTGTTTTTATAAACTGCTTATATCCAGTTGTTCACTGCTAGGATGTAGAAGTACAATTCATTGTTGTACATTTATCTTGTATCTGGCAACCTTGCCAAACTCACTAGTTCAAAAAGCTTTTTGGTAGGCACCACGGATTTGCTATACAGACAACCTGGTGTCTGCAAATAAAGATAGTTTTATTTCTTCTATTAGAATCTGTAGGTCTTTTATGACATTTTCCTGCTTTACTGCACTGGGTAGAAATTCCAGTACTATGGTGAATAAGAATGGTAAAATCAGATGTCTTCACCTTGTTCCTGATTCCACAGGGAAACAATAGGTCCTTCATCATTAAGAATGATGTTAACTGCAGATTTTTAGCAAATGCCCTTTACCTGGTTAATGTTTCCTTCAACTCAGTTTGCTGAGAATTTTTACAGAAATACATGCAGAATTTTGCCAAATGTTTATTGTGTTTGCTGTCATGTGATTTTTTTTTCTTTTGTCATTATTAGTGAATTACATTGACTTTTTCAAATATTCAAACAGCTTTTCATTCTTGGAATAAACTGTACTACGTAACAATGCATTATCCTTTTTATATATTGATGGATTTGCTAGTATTTTGTTGAGAATTTTGACAACTAATGATATTGGTCTAAGTTTTTTTCTTTGGTATCATGATAATGTGAGCCTCATAGAATAAATTGAGAAGTGTTCCTTATTTTCTGAAAGAAGACTGTAGAATTTGGTATTATTTATTCCTTAAATGGTAGAATTTGTCAATGAAACCATACAGGCCCAGAGTTTTCTTTGTCAAAAGTTTAAAATTACAAATCCAATTTCTTTAACAGATATAGGAGCATTCATGCTATCTATCTCTTCTTGAGCCAGTGTTGGTAGCTTGCATCTTTCAAGGAGTTGTTCCATTTTATCTAAGTCCTCAAATTTAGGTTGTAGAGTTATGCATAGCATTCTTTTTATTTCTACTCTTTATTATTTCCCAACTTCTTATTTTGAATTTAATTGGCTCTTCATTTTCTAGTTTCCTAAGGTGGAAGTTTAGATTATTGACTGAGGACCTTTCCTTTTTACCAGTAAAAGCATTTAATGCTATGAATTTCCTCTAAGCACTGCTTTACCTGCATCCCACAAATTTTATGGTGTATTTTCATTTAATTGGAAATATTTTCTAATTTCCCTTGAAACTTTTTCTTGGCCCACGTGTTGTTTGATTTCTAGATATTTAGGGATTTCCTAGATATTTTTGTTATTTGATTTCTAGCTTAATGATGTGAGAACACACTTTGTATGATTTTTTTTTTTTTTTTTTCCAGATGGAATCTCACTGTCATCCAGGCTGGAGTGCAATGGTGCAATCTCAGCTCACTGCAACCTCCACCTCCAGGGTTCAAGCAATTCTCCTGTCTCAGCCTTCCAATTAGCTGGGACTACAAGGCATATGCCACCATGCCTGGCTAATTTTTGTATTTTTAGTAGAGATAGGGTTTCACCATGTTGGCCAGGCTGGTCTCAAACTCCTGATCTCAGGTGATCCACCTGCCTTGGCCTCCCAAAGTGCTGGGTTACAGGCATGAGCCACCATGCCAGTCTGATTCTTATTTTAAATTTGTTAAGGAGTGTTTCATGGTCCAGAATATGGTCTACCTCTGTGAATGTTCCATGTGCTCTTGAATAAAATACACATTCTGCTGGGATATTCTTTAAAGTGGAGTGTTATTCAGATACTCTCTTTATCCAGAGTATACAGTTGGACCCTTTTTAAAAAATGTCATTTGACAATATCTCCCTTTGGATTAGTATAATTTATACCACTTGCATTTAGTGTAATGATTGATTTGATTAGATTTTAAGTCTATCATCTTATCATCTGTTTTTAAATTGTCTGTTTTTCATGCTTCTGTTTTCCCTTTCCTCCATTTTTTTTAGATGACAGTCAACTACCCCTATCTGAAATGCTTGGGCCTATAAGTGTTTCAGATTTTGGATTTTTTTTTTCCAGATTTTTGAATATTTGCAGAATACATGCTGACTGAGCATCCTAAACTAAAAAACAACATACTCCAATGACTATTTCTTTTGAGCGTCCTGCTGGTGCTGAAAAAGTTTCAGATTTTGGAGCGCTGTGAATTAGAGATTATCAACCTATATTTGAATGTTGTTTAGTATTCTCATTTAATTTACAAAATTATTAAAGTATATAATAACTTATCAGTTCTATATATAGGAGACATTTAGGTGAGTATCTCCTCCCCACCCTCTCTGTAGTGGTTGGTATATAATATGTATCTAACTTTTCAAAATATACATAACAACTTCTATATTTTCAGAATAAAACAAAGCAGCTTTTTAACTATTGTCTTCCTTACCCTCCCTTTCTGTTATATTGACCATATGTATTACATCAACATACAATGACAATCTACCAGACAATGTTAATTTTTTTTTAACTGTAAATAGACATATGTTAAAGAATTTCAGCAGAGGAAAAACAGTCTGCTCTATTTACCCAGGTATTTAGCATTTCTTTTGGCAAGTGGCTGAGAAAACAGAAAAGACTATTTATTTTTATTTTGCCCTTCCTTCATTATTCAATTTCAAATTTCTCTCTGGTATAATTTATTTTTACCTTGAAGAACTTCCTTGGCATTTCTATTGGAGCAGATCTGATAGCAGCAAATTCTCATAGTTTTCCTTTGAAAGTATCTTTACTTTGCTCTTGTTACTATACTGTTTTGAGGATATTTTCCTTGGACATAAAATGGTGAGTTGACAGTTCTTTTCTTTCTCTGTCCTCAATAGTTTCTAAGAAGAAATCCGCCATAATTTGAATTTTTGTTCCCCTGTATATAATGTGTCCTTCTCTTCTGGCTTCTTTCAAGATTTTTTATCTTTGATTTATAGCAGATTGATTACAATATGATATGGTTTTCTTTCAGTTTCTGTTTGGGATTCAATGAACTTCTTGAATCTATTATACCTAACATGGGAAGTCCCAGCCATTATTCCTTCAAATTTTGTCTTACAGCAGTATTTTTCCTTTCCTTCTGGGAGCCCAATGACACAAATTTAAGACCTTTCATTATTCTCCCACAGATCCCTTCAATCCAGTTTTTTTCTGACTCCCCAATCTTCTTCAATTCTTCAGATTTTATAATTTCCAGTGGTCTATCTTCAATCTCACTGACTCTTTCCTCTATTATCTCCACTTAGCTACTGAGCATCTGATAAACTTATTTTTAATATTGTATTTTTCTAGTTCTAAAATTTCTATTTAGTTCTTTTTTATAGTTTTTATAGCAGATTTCTCTGCTAAAAACTTCTGCCTTTCCATTCATTTCAGTCACGCTTATCTTTAGTCCGTGGATCATGGCTATAAGAGCTGCTTTAAAGGTCTTATCTGATAATTCCGAAATCTAGATCATCTTGACATCTGTTATTTTCTCTCCTAATAAAAAGTCAGCTTTACATGGCTCATAGTATGTTGAGTAATTTTGGATTGTATCCTGGACATTTTGGACAATATATTGTAGAGATTTTAGGTCCTGTTAAAAGTTCTCTGGAGAATGTTTTTTGTTTTAGCAGGCACTCAACTCGTTTAGGTTTAGACTTAAACGAGTCCATCTTGCTCTATTTGAGCAGCAGTTCCAACATTAATTCACTTTTCAAAGGCTTTGTTATGCTTTTTGTCTCTGCTCAGCACATGCTGGGAATTGGATGGTGGTTTTTAAGATGTTTAGTTCTTGAGGCCTTTGCTGTGGTTCTTTGTGTCTGTGCTGTGCATGCAATGCTCAAGGCTGAGCCCAGCGCAAGGTTGAACCCAGGACTTCTTTTGATCTACACACAGAATTAGGAAGCATCTTTTGTATCGCTCTCAAAATTTCCCCTATGCCTTTCCAACCTCCAGTTGTCTCACCTTTTAGTTCCTCCGGCTAGAAAAGCCAAGTTACTGGGGGCTCCCATAATGTTCTGCACTTACACCACGACTGGGACCACCTTCAGAGCAGAAGTGGCAAGACAGAAAAATGATGTTGATTTACCTCAGATTTGTTGGAAAACAGACTCTATTTTCTAGTTCCCCTAGCCAGAGATATGGGTATTTTCTAGAGATTTTTTGGTGGCTGTGCTGCTACTATTTCAGTGTAATCTGCAAATGGAACTGGTTTTGGAGCAAAAGACCCCTTTTCTTGCTTTTCTGGTTAGATACAAGAGGTTTCTCTTAGATTGTTTGCTACCTGCACCTGCTATGCAGTGCCCACAGGGTTAAACTTGGGAGACAAAGGAGGGAAAAAGATCTCTATGAAATGAACACATATGATACACTGTTATTCAAATTCAAGTTTTGACTTCATTTCTCAATTGCCTGCTATAGTTTGCTTTTCACTGTCCTCATTTAGATACTTAAGAAAACAAATAAGTAAACTTGTCCAGAGTTTTTAGTGTAGTCAATGGAACAGACAAGTTGTAGATAACTTGGTCCATTCTGGCCAGCAGTGGACACAAAGGGCAACAGTTTTGACTGTTCCACATACTAATTAAAACATTTATATAAGAAAATTCTGGGGATGGGCACTGTGGCTCACACCTATAATCCCAGCACTTTGAGAGGCTGAGGTGGGAGGATCACTTGAGGATAGGAGTTTAAGACCAGCCTGGGGCTGGGCACGGTGGCTCACGCCTGTAATCCCAGCACTTTGGGAGGCCGAGGCAGGTGGATCACGAGGTCAGGAGATTGAGATCATCCAGGCTAACACAGTGAAACCCCGTCTCTACTAAAAATACAAAAAATTAGCCGGGTGTGGTGGCAGGCGCCTGTAGTCCCAGCTACTCGGGAGGCTGAGGCAGAAGAATGGCGTGAACCCAGGAGGCGGAGCTTGCAGTGAGCCGAGATCGCGCCACTGCACACTCCAGCCTGGGTGACAGAGCGAAACTCCGTCTCAAAAAAAGAAAAAGAAAAAAAAAAAAAAAGACCAGCCTGGGCAACATAGCAAAAACCCATCTTTCCAAAAATAAAAAATAAAAAATTAGCTGGGTGTAGTGGTGTGGGCCTGTAAGTCCCAGCTACTCAGGCGGCTGAGGTGGGAGGACTGCTTGAGCCCAGGAGGTCAAGGCTGCAGTGAGCTATGATCACATCACTGTGTTCTGGCCTGGGTGACAGAGTGATATGGTCTCAGCAACAACAACAACAAAATTCTGGAAGAAAACTTCAATGCAATTGATGGAGTTTTCTGTTTCATCTGTTTTGATCAAATATTCCTTATTTTGTTAAAAAAAATTGAAGTTTCATTCCCAAATGAATTTTACAGAATCTGTTTCATTTCCACTTAAGTTTATAATTATTGATACAATTATAAATACATTTAACTTTATATAAAATTGTATCTTGGCTGAAACACTAAGTCGTCATATATATAAAGAACCTATACTGCAGTTGCATAAGACTTTTTAGGGGCTCTTTTGAAAAGGATTTTTTCTTAGCTGGTGAAAAAGAATTTGAGGTATGGTTAAAGATGTAACCTCCCTATAACACTAGTTGCTAAAAATCATCCCTAGATTACCTTACTGCTAAGCGGATTATGAATGGCAAATAAAACAGTCCAGTAAGTAGGCAAAGTATCTACAATAAAATATTCACAAAGTACACTATATTAACACATGTAACATAAAGTGTGCATATCTATATGACATCCTTATTATAGACATTATCCATTTAGTTGTATCATTATAGTATTTCCAAGTTAACAGTATTTTTTTTTTTAAGAGACAGGGTCTTGTTATATTGCCCAGGCTGGAGTGCAGTGGCTATTCACGGGATCATAGGCACTATAGCCTCGAACTCCTAGCACAAGCAGTTCTCCCGCCTCAGCCTCCTGAATAGCTGGGACTATAGGTGTGCACCACTGCACCTGGCTAAATGTAACCCTTTAAAGTTTAAGAGAGCAGCATGATTACATCTGTTTATTTATTCACCCCACTGAGACACCCATTAAAATAATAGTAAAGGCATAAAAGGGTTAAATCTACAATAACCAAAAAAAAAAAGGAAAGGAAGTCCATCAGCAAAACAATGATTATATCAAATGTCTGCAAATTAGAATATAAATTATCAAGGAAGAGAATATGTTCTAGAAGACAGTCAATGTCTTCTGCTGGGAGGGAGACATGGAACATAAAACAAAATTAAAGTCCGTACACAGACTATAACTACTATCAAAAAATTGGGGCAAAATGTTAATGTTAAAGATTTGTATCTTAAAAAAACGTGGTTGCACAGCATATTATTATATTTTGGTAATTAGGCATCTTCCAGTGTAACACAGTGTCCCACCCAGTTGCCTAAAATAAAAGCCACTAGCTTGGCAGAGGCAGTGGCTCACACCTATAATCCCAACACTCTGGGAGGCTGAGGAGGATGGATTGCTTGAGCTCAGGAGTTCAAGACCAGCCTGGGCAACACTGAGAAAATCTGTCTCTGCAAAAAATAGAAAAATTAGCCAGGTGTGGTGGCATGCACCTGTGGTCCCAGCTACTCGGGAGGCTGAGGTGTGGGGATCACCTGAGCCTGGGAGGTAGAGGAGGTTGCAGTGAGCTGTGATCGTGCCAGTGAACTCCAGCTCGGGTGACAGACAGAGACCCTGTCTCAAAAAAAAACAAAACAAAACACCACTAGCTCATAAAGTTTTCAAAATCTTTCACTTAAGATTTCATCAAATCACCACCATGACCACCGCCACCACCACCACCACCACCATCATCATCATCATCAACTTGAACAAAAACCAAGAATCATTGGACACTTCAGGAATGTCTACAACACTGGAAAAAGCAAGATACAGACAAAAAAATCATCCTGGAGGAAACATAAAATTCTAGATTAAAAAACTGAGATAATTTCAGCAAGCATCTGCATCCATACAATGAGAACAAAATGCAGTAAAACAAAACAAAACAAAACCCACCAACAATGATGAAATGCACTATTGGAAATTAAAATGCAATTCAATAGAAATATCTGAAAGTAAAGTTTAAAAATTTCATGGAAAATAAAATGGTAAAGAGACAAAAGATATAAGAGAAAAACTGTAAAACCAAAAAAAAAAAAATCAACCTAGAGATTCCAAAATATGTCTACTAAGAGCCCAGAGAGACAGAGAGAGAGAGAGAAAGAGAGAGAGAGAGGGAGAGAGGTGACCCAGAGTACAACTCATTAGCACAACAAATAAAAATCTATTCTTAGATACAGCATCATGAAATTAGCAGAACACCACAGATTAAAAGGCGCCCTTAGAGTTAAAAACAAAACAGGGGCACTTCAAGAAGACACAGGAACTAATGTGAAAGACCTTCCAATGGCCAAAGGTGAAACAATTTGAGCAAGAAAATGGTAGTATTGAATTGTAACCCAAAGAACAAAAGAACTACTCATGAGACCAATGTAAATAAATGATTGCATAAATAATTGGAGACGAAAGTATAAGTGGTACAAAGAACAAGGAAAATTAAAAATGATCTTTCAAACATCACAGTAATAACTGCTGCAGGCAAGATCCACTGAGGAATGCTAAAAGTGAAGCTTTAGTATTTTATTTGTAAAAAAGCCCCCCAAACTCCTCTAAAATAGTAATTATTGTGGTGGTTTTAACATATGTCCACAAATTCTTCGATACTTCTCCCTTCAGGAGGTGAAGCTTAATTCTCTTCCCCCTGAATGTGGACTGAACTTAGTGACTTGCTTCTAACAAACAATATGGAAAGAGAGAAACTGTAACTTTACAGTGAAGAAATGTGGCACACCCTACATTAACCAGTGCATCAGGGTTAACATCACCAATAATGAGATAATCACATTACATACTTCCTCTTATATGATATGAGAAAGACACTAATGTGCTATTCTTCTCATGACAATTCACAACCTTAGTCTAATCATTAGAAAACATTAGACAGACCCAAATTGAGAGACATTCTAAAAACACCAAAACCCACTTTCAAATGTGTCCAGGTGATAAAAGACAAGGAAAGGACTAGGAAAAGTCACAGATTACAGGAGACTAAGGAAACATGACAAATAAATGCAGTGTGTTATTCCAGACTGAATCCTGGAAAAGAAAAGGTATACTGGTGGAAAGTGTAATTAATAGTATTGCAACAATGTTAATTTCTTAATTCTCATAAGGTACTGTGGTTATACAAGAAGTTTACATTAAGGGAAGCTTGGTGAATGGTATGAGAACTCTATGCTAGTTTTGCAACTCTTCTCTAAGTGTAAAATTATTTCAAAAGAAAAATAAAGTTGCAGGGGAGAAATCAGGTCACCTACAGAAGAAAAAAGAAAATAAGAAAAAATAACAAACCTCTTGTTGACAAAACAGATGAAAGAAAACAATAGAGCTGTGCCAATGTTTTAAGAGAATGTAATTTTCAATCTAGAATACTGTATTAGCCAAACAACCAAATTAAGTAGAAAGAGAAAATAATTCTTTAGACAAATTTACTTCCCCATGCTTTTCATTAGGAAGCATTTCAGCACGTTTTCCAGCAACGAAGAGAGTAGACCAAGAAAAATGAAAACATGAGATCTTGAGAACCAATATGAGATCTAAACGAACAGAGAAGGGAAGAAAAATCTCAAGATAATACCCCTGGAACAGGTCTACAGAAGAAACTGTTCATGTTCATTAGAAAGATGGAAGGCTCCAGAAAAAAGGAAAATGTGAATGGAATTCACATTGCTCTTAAAAACTTGAAATACAGATTATTTCAGGTAAAGTCAAACAATACAAGAAAAAAGAAAAGGCATTGTCTAACTTTATTGGAAATAGAGTGGTGAGTTAAGAGAGAATGGCCTGCATACAGTTTTTCAAAAGAATCTTAATGTCTTCAGATGGTGCAAAGTGAAGTAAATCCTTAATTCTAAATGCAAGAACTCAATAGATAGTATAAAATATTGATAGATCAATAGATAACAGTGTGTAAGTATATGATTTAGATACATGACAGTCATCCTAGAAAGAACAAAGATGCAAAAATAGTTAAAATAGTTAGCTATGATTTTCTCTGGACAGCAGGACAGGGGTGGGGCAAAGAACCTCCTTATTACAGTAAACTTTTCTGTGATTTCATTTTTAAATACCATATGCATGTATTGTTTTGAAAACCTTTACAAATTTTTTTAAAAAGCAAACAGATCACTATTTTCAGCAGCGAATACAAATCAACTCCATTCATTCATAGCCAAGTCAATAAGTTTCTATTCGTAGTAGTGGTTAGACATCAAATAAAGCACAGTTGTTGCTATGAATGGTTAAGGCTTTCAACTTAACATATTAAATGCTTAATCAATACTTATTTCAAAATATATTTTTTCATATTCTTTTAGACAAATTTAACAAACAGGAGTTACTCTGTTAAATCTTTAAAAGTAACAATTTTAAGTATACTGATATTAAACTTAACATTTTTTAGTGTCAACCTGTTTTAATTAAACAATTTTATGTATGATATATTTAAGATGTTTGAACCACTGAAAGTAAGCTTAAAGTATATTGGATTATGAATTGTCAATCCAGTAGATAATAATGGTGTGAATCTTTTTTTAAAGATATGCCCCAAATCATAATATTTGGTTTTGAAGTATATGTATATATAAATTATTGAATAAATTTGTGTATCTCAAGTGTGTGGATGTGTAAGAAAGAGGGACTTTACCAACTCATCATTTCTCAGACAAAATGAAGCAATCATAATGTGAGGTTCCAAATCAAACAAAGTAGCAAATTTTCTTGGCTTCCCTAACTTATCCCACTGCTAATCCAGGATGGAAACACTGCAACCTTTCATACAGACCTAAATAGTAGAGTATTTTTCTAAAACAGATATCAACAATTGGTATGGGATTAACTTTTAATCAATCATATTTGTCAACGTCAATGGTGTGTATACTATACAGAAAGATTTCAAATTATCTTTTTTAAAATTAAAATTCATAGCTTTACTATAATGCTAACTTTTTCAGGGATTGCGACGCTATACTAACACAGGGTGAGCATCCCTAATACAAAAATCTAAAATCCAAATTGCTCCAAAATCTGAAACTTTTTGAGTGTTGACATGATCTCACAAGTAGAAAATTCCACACATAAGTACTTAACACAAACTTTGTTTCACACATAAAATTATTAAAAATATTGTATAAGATTACCTTCAGTCTTTACGTATAAGGTATATATGAAACAAAAATGAATCCCCAAAGTATTGCATTGTGCACATGCAAAATCTGAAAAAATCCGAAATCTAGAACATCTCTAGTCCCAAGCATTTCAGATAAGGGGTACTCAATCTGTACTCATTTGTATTACTACTTTATGTGTATATCAAATTAAATAACTTTATATTTACCATTTTTAACAGATTTCATAATTTTTTCTTTTCTGATACTTTCTAATCTTAAAATGGAGCTAATTTCTATGCCAGTGTTGCTGCTGTTAGAATCAAATGAAGTAATATATTCCAAATATCTGACTATAATATAGCAGCTGATTTAGAAATGTCGGTTTTATTTCTCCCTTTGTCCCACATGTATCTTGGTACAGGTTTAAAGTATAAAGTATAATTCAATAATTTATTGAAATTAATTTATTCAATAATGAAATACTGAGTCCCAAATTCTAAATATTCTGAAAAGGGTAGGTGTTCTGGGCAAAAAAAGAAAAAAAAATAAAGAAAGAAAGAAGGAAAATTGCCCAATCAGAAGTCAAGACTTAATATAAAACCACAGTCATTAATATAGTAAGAGCATTGGTGTAGGAACTGGCAAATAGATAAAAACTTCAAAACAGAGAAACCAGAAATTGAACCACACTTAAAGGAGACATTATGTAAAAGAGGACAAACAATAGAGACAGAATGGGCTGTTTAAGAAATGGCTTTCCATATGGAAGAAAAATAAAATTATATCCTCATTTCATTCCATCAACAAAAAGAATCTTCAGCTGATGAAAGATCAAACTTACAAAAACAAAACTTTAAAGCTATTAGAAGAAATTGTTTTTTAAGACTTTAGAACCTTGGGACAGAAGAAAAATTTATAAACAAAAAGCAAAAGACAAAATAAAATATTTATATTTGACTAAATAAAAATATGACTTCCATATGACAAAAGGTACGACAAAAATAAAAGACTAGCAATAGTCCTTTATTGAAAGAGAAAAGTATAACATATAAATCACATAAATAAGCAAAACTTCTGAAAGAAAAAATGAGAACCAGAATTAAAAAACAAAGCCATAAATGACTAATACACATATGAAAGATGCTTAATCTCATGGATAACCATGAAAAACACAAATTTTTAAAATGAGAAACAATTTTAGATGGAAAAAAACTTCCAAGGCCTGATACTACTGGGTATTGGTGAGCACAAAGTGGAAACTATCAATCACTGCTAGTTAAACAGCCACTGTAGAGACTCTTTAGCTATTACCTAGCAAAACCAAACATACCCATTCTCTATGATCCAATAATTCCACTTCTCACACATGTTCTCATCAACTAAGTTTGTGATAGCACACACACACACACAAACCCTAGCAATAACCTCAAACAGTATGGGAATGAATTAATATAGTGTGGTAGACTCATGTGATAAAATATTATATAGCAGTTCAAGGAAATTCATATATGCAAATATACATATATGTACAAACAGATCTCAAAACAAGTGAAATTTATAATTCTGCAACATTGTAACATTTCATAATATATACAAAACATTTTTTATGTAGATCCATTAATCATATATGTAAGAGTATTAAAAGTGTACATGAAACTTAGACATATTATAGTAGCTGCAGTCTTTGAAAGGTGAAAGGATAAAGATGATGTTCACTTTATAATTGCTTTGCTGTATTTAAAAAAAAAAAGCAGAAAATATAATATTAACAACTGCCCATTCTGAGTGAGGGTTGTTAGATGTTTATTATACTATTCTTGATACTTTGGTGAATTTTCTGGACTTGTTAAAAAAAAAAAAAACTAAAACACACTAATGAAAGTCCCCATTAAGATCATAATTCAACTCTCTTTTCACCTATTTAAACGCTTATGAAAAATAACGTATGATTTCAACATACTAAGAATACAATATAAACAAATGGAATAAATTCCCGGTCTCATAAATATGCTGATAAAGTTTACCAAAAGTAGAATAAAATGTATCTCAGAAATGAGGTTAAAAATGTTCATCTTAAACATCTTCCATATAATTGCTAAAGTAAATGCCTTCTCCATCATTTGCATATTTCCAATTTGATAGCTAAACTATCACTAAAATTTTCATGTAAAAATTGAAGAAGTAAGTAAAAAGTACAAATCCTAAAATAAACCAACTAACCTGTATGGGTTCTTCTATGTCTCTGGAGCTCATCACTCCGTGTGAATCTTTTGCCACAAAACATCCAGTTGCATATAAAAGGTCTTTCTCCAGTATGCCAGCGAAGATGTGCTCGTAAATGAGATGTTTTGCCATAAACTTTACCACATCCTTCAATATGACAGATATGCTGCTTCTTTTTTCCTGGTTCATTACTGCCTCTAGCAAAAACAAAAACCGAACATTAATTACACTGCCAAATAGTAGGCTTACAATTATAGAAAAATTAAAAAGAATCAAGGTAATTAAATGATGCTTCTCTGAATAGGTTTGTTTGATCATGATGCCATAACTGTAGTTAAAATCAGAAAATTTTCAGTTAAAGAAAAAATAAAACAGGTCTGTGTACCAAATTGCTATGAAAATGTGTTAATCTTGAGTTTATGCTCTATTATGGACTCATGTTCCTGGTCATAGTGGGCTCTTTCCTTGGGAAAAAAATTTCTCTAAGCCTTTCAAAGCACTTGAAACTTCTCTAAAATTTCAAAAGGATGGCTAAATCCAGTTAAAAGTGTAAGATGCAGAGTTTCGTTTCTAGCAGGACAGTGTGAGGAGTTCCATGGATCTGTTTCCCAGTGAAAATTATAAAAAAGCAAAAAATACCATTTAAAGTCTCTGGAAATGGTCCTAAAAGCAAATAACAGCAAATAAAGAAACATTTATTCAAGAAAATCTCACAGAAATTGGTAAGAACAGTAAGAGTCTGTGGTATCTGAACCAAGACTCTCTCTCTTTCCCTACTTCCTCCCATCTCCACACAGGAACATTAGAGACTGGTGCAGACAAGAATATGATTCCTACTCTTCCCACCTCCCAGTCAGAGGGCTATGGCCCCAGGAGGGGCAAGATGTCTGCATTTCTTATCTTACCCCTGGTTGCCTGTTGCTAAGTTCCAGGCAAGTGTAGCAGAACCCAGTCCTTAGCCCTGGGACACAGGCTCTACCTTGGATGTGGCATGATGAAAATACTGGGGTCCAGGTTGCCCTCGACCTGGCCCATTCATAGTTCATAAAGTCAAAGTTCTAAGCTGGCAGAGTCCAGTTGAGAAGACCTGAGGCTATTGCTGCCCCTGCAACCAGGCACTCAGCTCTTAAAGCAGGGTTGTCACTCAGAAAGAAAGCCACTGTCTCAACCCCCAGCTCAAGAGCCGTAACTCAGAAACACACCATAAAACAAAGAGCTCCAAATCTCTTCCCAAAGGAATTGACTTCATTTGCCAGACAATGTGAAGAAGTTCAAGCCTAAGGGTACTCTCAAAAAAAGTAGAGATTGTTTCAAAAGGCAGCTAATAGGGAGAAGACTAACAGATTCACTGGAAATAAAGGCTTAACTACAGGTTGGCTAGTTTGCCAGAAAGAAGTGAGCAAAGAGGCTGTGAAGAACCTTCTTAGGGTCAGAATAAATGTCAAACATTGACATTCTTGGGAAAAGTAAACAAAACTAACAAACCTTTAGCTAGACTGACCAAGAAAGTAAGACTCAAATTATTAGAATCAGAAATCAAAGAGGAGATATCACTACCAACCTTATAGAAACAAAAAGGATTACAAAGGAATACCATGAACAATTCTATGGCAATTACTTGGGTAACTCAGAGGAGATGGACAAATTCCTAGAAAAATACGGACCAAAATACTAAAACTGACTCAAGAACAAATAATCAATCAGAATACACCTACAACAAGCAACTAGATTGAATTAGTAATTAAAACTACCCATAAGAAAAGCCCAAGAACAGACAGCTTCACTGGTAAATTCCACAAAACATTTAAAGAATTAATACCAGTTTGAAGGGAATACTTTCCAATTCATTCTATGAGGCCAGTATTATCATTACCAAAATCAGATAAAAACATCACAAAAAGAAAACCACAGACATATCTGTTATGAATATGGATGCAAAAATCCTCAACAAAATACAAGCACACTGTCAACATTGTACCAGAGGTTCCAGGCAGAGAAACTAAGTAAGAAAAAGAAACAGAACTCCTGCAGAGTAGAAAGGAAAAAGTAAAAACTATCTCTGTTCACAGATTCCATGACCTTATACACAGAAATCCTAAAGACTCCACTAAAAAAACAAACAAACAAACAAAAAAACTGTTTTAACTAATCAAAAAGTTCAGCAAAAGTTGCAGGATAAAAGATTAATACATTAAAAAATGTATTTCTAAATACTTGTAATGAACAATCAAGAAAACAGTTCAACTTATAATAGCATCAGAAATAAAATTGGAATTTAACAAAAGTACAAAATGTATACTCTGAAAACTATAAAACATTGATGAAAGAAGTTAAAAATTAAATAACCAGAAATACTTCCCATGTGCATGGACCAAAAGATGTAACATTGTTAAGCTGGCAACCGTCCCCAAAGTGATCTACGGATTCAATGCAATTTCCATCAGAATACCATCTGGTTTCTTTATAGAAACTGACAAACTGATTCTAAAATTCACATGGAATTGCAAGTGTCCCTAAAGAGTCAGTATAATTTTGAAGAATAACAAAGCTGCAGGACTCACATTTCTCGATTTCAAAAGTTATCACAAATCCAAAGTACTCAAGACAGTGTGGACTGACATAAAGACAGACATACAGATCAATGGAATAGAACTGAAAGTCCAGAAATAAATCCATGTTCTATGGTCAACTAATTTTGACATGCGTGCCAAGAACATTCAATGGAGAAAGGACAGTCTTTTCAACAACTGGTGCTTAATGAACCCTTACCTAACACCATATATAAAAATTAACTCCAAATTAATCAAAGACCTAAATGTAAGAGTAAAAACTATAAAATTATCTTCAAAAAAAAAAAAAAACAAACTAGGAATCTTAATGACTTCGGATTTGGCAATGAATTCTTAGATACAATACCAAAAGCAGAAGCAATAAAGGAAAATAGAAAACTCTAGACTTCAAAATTAAAACTTTGGTGCAAAGGCACTATCAATAAAGTATACAGACAATTCACACAATGGGAGACAATATTTTTCTTTTTTCTTTCTTTCTTTTTTTTTTTTGTTGAGATGGAGTTTCACTCTTTCACCCAGGCTGGAGTGCAGTGGCGCGATCTCGGCTCACTGCAAACTCCGCCTCCTGGGTTCAAGCAATTCTCCTCCCTCAGCCTCCCGAGTTGCTGGGATTACAGGCATGCACAACCATACTTGGCTAATTTTGTATTTTTAGTAGAGACAGGGTTTCTCCATGCCGGTCAGGCTGGTCTCGAACTCCTGACCTCAGGTGATCCACCTGCCTTGGCCCCCCAAAGTGCTGGGATTACAGGCGTGAGCCACTGCACCCAGCCAGGAGACAATATTTTCAAATCGTATATCTGATAAGGAATTTGTATCTAGAATATATAAAGAGACAATTCCATAATGAAAAATAAATAATATAATTTAAAATGGGCAAAAGATCCAAATAAATATTTCTCCAAAGATACAAACATGGCCAATAAGAACAAGAAAAGATGCTCAATATCATTAGTATCAGTCAAAACAAAACCGCAGTGAGATATCACTTCAAACCCACTAGGATAGCTTTAATCATAAAGTCAGATAATGACAAGTACTGGCAATGAATGATCTAGACAGACTGGAACCTTCATACCCTATTGATGGAAATGTTAAATGGTACAGCCATTTTGGAAAACAGTCGGTAAGTTCCTCAAATGGTTAAACATAGAGTTACAATATGACCCAGAAATTCCATTTCTAGGTAATTTCATATAAATACAAGAGAAATGAAAACATATGTCCACACAAACACTTCTACACAAATGTTTACTGCAGTATTATTCATAACGACCAGTGGGTGGATAAAACCAAATGTCCTTCAACTGACAAGATAAACAAAAATATTGTATATCCATACAGAATATTATTTGTCCCTAAAAAGGAATGAAGTATTGATCATACTGTAATACGGCTGAACCTTGAAAACATTATGTTAAAAGAAACCAGTCACAAAAGACCATGATTTCATTTATATGAATTGTCCAGAAAAGGCAAATCTACAAAGACAGGAATTAGTTGTCTAGGATGGGAGGGTTGGGATAGGGGGTGATGCTTAAAAAAGATATAGAATTTATTCTGGGGATGATGAAAACACTCTAAAATTGATTGTAGTCATGTTTGCACAGCTCTGAATATATTAAAAACCACTGAATTGTACACTTTAAATGGGTGAACTGTATGGTGCATGAATGAGTTTTATATCAATAAAGTTACGTAAAAATTTTATGAAAAAGAAAAAAATGGGCCGGGCACGGTGGCTCACACCTGTAATCCCAGCACTTTGGGGGCTGAGGTGGGCGGATCACCTGAGGTCAGGAGTTCGAGACCAGCCTGGCCCACATAGTGAAACCCCGTCTCTACTAAAAATACAAAAATTAGCCGGGTGTGGTGGCGGGCACCTATAACTAATCCCAGCTACTCAGAAGGCTGAGGCAGGAGAATCGCTTGAACCCGGGAGGCAGAGGTTGCAGTGAGCTGAGATTGCACCACTGCACTCCAGCCTAGGTGGCAGAGTGACACTCCATCTTGTTGGGGTGGGGGAGGGGCAGGGAAGAAAGAAAAAATATTTTTTAAAAGTGAAAGGAACAAGGCGGAGGACCACTCAAATTTCATTCCTAAAATAGCCCAACTTAATTCCCTTTCTAATATTATATATCAACTTCTAGGCTACAAAGGTAATGAGGTTCTAGTGACCATCATTCCCAGCCAATTACTTGGTTTTAACTCCTGTTTTATGCCTTCCAAATAAACACAGTTGAAAAATAGAGCATTTACCTTCCTTCTCCTTCCCTACAATTAGGACAGGAACAGGCAACTCTTCGAAGCCTCTTGCCAGGTTGTACCTCTTGATCAGAAGTTTGCTGGCCTTGCTGCAAATGCACTTGTGTGAGTTGGTCAGGACTAACAGCACCTATCGTGGCATTAGCAATTCCTCCAACTGCTACAGTTACAGGAGCTATAGTAGCTTGCTGGACTTTTACTCCATCTTGTCCTTGCTGCTGACCTAAAAAGGAAGAAAAATAAAGAAGTATTGTATTGTTTTCTACACCTAAAGATAGGATTAAAAAAAAATTCCATGTGCATAATAAATTTTTTCTAACAGTCTGTGTAAAGTACAAAAACTAAGGGGTTAATGGTTTATACTATGTCAATCCTTCTAAAATACAGTATTCTTACTTTAGTGGCTCAGGTTGCCTATGTATCTAGATGACGGAACTATATACATAAATCATTTAACCCACTTTGTGGCTTAATTTCTCTCTCCATCTGTAAAATGAAGATAATACTTGCCACTTACCTACTCACTAAAATACTATGAGGATACATGAGATAGTCTAAAAGCATTTTGAGATCCTAAGATAAAAGATGTTATATAAACACAAAGCTTTATTACCATTTCCACAGTAAGCAACATATCTTATCACAACAAGAAAATACAGGAGTGAAAAGTCACTAAACAAAGGATTAAGTTTTATGGACATCTTGCATTCCTAAATAGTTTAAATAAACATCTCTTTATTGATTCGACTTTTTTTAGTGTATACATAAAGTGGTTTTTAAAATGCAAAACCACCCAAGATTACTACATACTGTCACTGTAATCATAAAAAGACATTAAAGATATTATTACTTTATTCACTCATGTTATATAGCTTAGACTTCATTGCTCAGATTAGTATACATACCAGCTTGGCTTCTTCACTTTGGGAAAAATATAATAAATAATGCACAATAAAACAACAACAAAAAAATCTATTTGCATGGCTTAACATTATCCTGAAATACAATGCTTTTTTTTTTTTTTTTTTTTTTTTTTTGAGACGGAGTCTTGCTCTGTCACCCAGGCTGCAGTGCAGTAGCACGATCTCGGCTCATTGCAACCTCCACCTCCTGGGTTCAAGTGATTCTCCTGCTTCAGCCTCACTAGTAGCTGGGATGACAGGCGCGTGCCACCATGCCCAGCTAATTTTTTTTGTATTTTAGTAGAGACAGGGTTTTGCCATGTTTGCCAGGCTGGTCTCAAACTCCTGACCTCAGGTGATTCACCCGCTTCGGCCTCCCAAAGTGCTGGAATTACAGGTGTGAGCCACCGTGCCCGGCCTACAATGCCTTATAATTATTTTTCTTTCACACAGTTCTACATTCTCCCCATCAGGTGTGGGAATAACAAGTATGTGAATGGACTGAAAAGAAAATACCAATTTATGAAAGAATGTTTCTACATCAGAAAGTTGATGTAAGTATTAAGTAGGTTAATTTACAAATCCTCTACCAGAGTGCTGGCACAGAATTGCTCATTACATGGTAGCTACTGTTACCAATTCATCTCTGCTGAGTTCAGTGGCAATACAAGAATAAAATATGTCACTTTGGGAGGCTGAGATGGCAGACCACAAGGTCAGGAGATCGAGACCATCCTGGCTAACACGGTGAAACCCGGTCTCTACTAAAAACACAAAAAATCAGCCGGGTGTGGTGGCGGGCGCCTGTAGTCCCAGCTACTCGCTACTCAGGAGGCTTAGGAAGGAGAATGGCGTGAACCTGGGAGGGGGAGCTTGCAGTGAGCTGAGATTGTGCAGCCTGGGCGACAGAGTGAGACTCTGTCTCAAAAAAAGAATAAAATACGCTAGCAGAAACAAACATGCCAGTCCTGCATACAAAATAAAAGGTTTCTTTCAGGCCGGGCGTGGTGGCTCATGCCTGTAATCCCAGCACTTTCGGAGGCTGAGGCAGGTGGAACACGAGGTCAGGAGATGGAGATCATCCTAGCTAACATGGTGAAACCCCATCTCTACTAAAAATACAAAAAATTAGCCGGCTGTGGTGGCACACGCCTATAGTCCCAGCTACTTGGGAGGCTGAGGCAGGAGAATCGCTTGAACCCGGGAGGCAGAGGTTTCAGTGAGCCGAAATTGTGCCACTGCACTCCAGCCTGGGCGTCAAGAGTGAGACTCTGTCTCAAAAAAAAAAAATAATAATAATAATACAAAAAAAGGGTCGGGGAGCTTATTTCAAAGCTGCACATGTAGTACCTTCAATGTATGGGGCAACCAAGAAGACGCAATAAAAACTACCAAGTAAGAAAATAGTACACATTTTCTAAACAAAATTAAACCTCTGACTCTCCCAGCCAAAGTCAATCTCACTCTCCTCTGCGTATCCACAGCACCGTTAATCCTTCTGGTAGCACCCATAACTAACATACACATTAAAAAATATATTTTGTCACTGTTTTAGTAAGGATACAAAACCTCTACTAAAGTCTACATTTTTGTACACCTTTGAATTAGCATGGTGTGGTAAGTAAAGCAATGCAAGTGAAGTGAGAGTTGTAAATTTATGACTGTGCACTCAGAGATCCTCAGTTTCCTCAACTCTAAAATAGTAACACTGACTTCCATAAAATTTCTGCTCCCTATCTACTTTAAAGAGCTGTTTCTGAGGATCAAGTTGATTTTCCAGGGGTAAAGGCTATATAAATTATAAAGCAATACATAAACAAAAGGTATAATTATTTTGTTTCAGTGTTTTTGAACACGTATTCAGTAAAACCAGATGCCTTACAGATGACCTTGGCTACACAATCTATTCAAACTACTTGTGTACCAAGAAGCACAGGGATACACACACTTTGTTTACTGCAAAAAATGCATTTCTAGAAATGAGAGTACTGTCTGAACAAGCACTATACAAAATCTACAGCATGGTCCCTATGGAGCTGCAGGTATTTTAAGTTCGTAAGTACCCTTTACATCCCCTGAAGACACAGGTATTTTTGGCCATGATTCTTTGACTACTTTTCTCATAACATTTATGTAACAGTCATTACTTTAAAGGTCGCAATAATATTTAGGATGACCTTTATTTTGGTAAAGAACTGCTAGATGAGTTTCAAGTCAAAGCTAAGTCTGGGGGTGAGGGGTGGGGAAGAACTGCTAGAGATTCCTGATCCCTCTGGTCACCTTGACACACTCCTCCTCAAGCCTCCATATTATGAGCATTTCTTTGTTCAATGCCTAAACAACTTGGAAAGTTATTTCAATGAATAATAGAGGCAAATTATATTTGAGTTTGTATATTTAAGCCCGTTAATTGACTTTATCTAGATGTTTCACAGACAGCTAAGTTCAACGTACTGCTTTATTTCCACTGCCATCAGTAAGCCACCAAACTCCAGAGCAAGACCTCCGAGGCCCCACTTAAGTTTAATTCTATTGACTTCTCAGAGCTCATCTCTATTAGTCTCTCCCTTGCTCACTCTGCACCTGATATACAGGCCTCTCTTCTGGCCCTCAAACAATCAAGCTCATTTCCTTCTTAGGGACTTCGCATATACTCTCCAGTCTAAGTGGGGATGCCTTTGCACCCAGATCTTTGCATAGTTGATTCCTTTGTAATATTCTGGTCTGAGTTCAAATCTCTCCTCTTTAGAAATGCCATTCCTGACCATCCCATCTAAAAGTGGTTCCCCTCAGTATATCACTGTATCATCACCTAGTTTTAGCTTATTTGTCTTAAATTACTTTGTCCTTTTATAATCTGGTCTTCACCTCACTTCTGAAGGTAATGTGCCATGAAAATAGGGATCTTGCCTGTTATGTTCACTGCTGTATCTCTAGTATCATAACAGTGCCTAATAACTCAATAACAGTGCCACTCAATAACATATGCTTAATAAATCAAAGTTTAAAAATCAAAAATGATTTCATCTTCCAGTCTTGCTTCTGCTAATGTCCCTGTTTCAGTAAATGCTACTACTCTCCTTGTTATCTACACTGAAAATCTTAAAATGTCATCTTTTAGGCTACTTCTTTACTCATTACATCCAGTGATAACCGAATTTTGAAGACACTACTGCATAACAGCTCTTACGCTAACCTGTTTCCAAGCAAGATTATCATCTTGATCCAAGCCCTTGTTCAATCTGTGCCTCTACCAACCTAAATGGAGCTTTCCCTCCTTTCTCATCCTTCACACTGCTGCCAGAAAAATAAAAAAGTAGTGTTCCGATCATCTCACTTTCATGCTCAATAATGTTTAATCATTCTTCCACTGACCAAAGTCTGGCATTCAAAGCACTCTACCACAAGGACTTACTCAGCTCCTGGTTCACAGTCTTCCTCCTAATGACCCAAATCTATTGTGCATTTTCTCAGTGACCATTACAGGACTGCTCTGCTGCATTTGACACCACTCGCCACTCCACCCTTATTCAATTTTGACTGTATGAGCTAACTTCCTACATTTCAGAAACCCCTTCTTCTCTGTTAGCTCCTTTTTGTTTGGTTGTTTTTTTTTTTTTCTTTTTTTTTTTAAGAGATGGGGGTCTCACTCTGCTGTTCAGACTAGTCTTGAACTCCTGGGCTCAAGCAATTCTCCTGCCTTGGTCTCCCAAGTAGCTGAGATTACAGGCATGCACCACCATGCATGGCCTTAGCAATTTTTTAAAATCAGCACTTACATCTAAATTTATGTCACAGTCTTAAAAGATTTATCAGCCAGGTGCAGTGGCTCACACCTGAAATCCCTGCACTTTGGGAGGCCGAGGCAGGAAGACTGCTTGAGCCCAGGAGTTCGAGACCAACCTAGGCAACACAGTGAGATGCCATCTCTTAAAAAATTTAAAAATTAGCCAGGCATGGTGGCATGTGCCTGTAGTCCTGGCTACTCATGAGACTGAGGTGCTGAGGTGAGAGGATCGCTTGAGCCCTGGGGATCAAGACTTCAGTGAGCCGTGATGGCACCACTGTACTTCAACTTCAGCCTGGGTGACAGAGCAAGACCCTCTCAAAAACAAACAAACAAACAAAAAACACCCTCTACTCTTCCTAGGCTACTCTCCAGGGTTCTGACTTCTCATTCTAACTCTCTTCTTGGGGGACCTCATCTACTTTCATAACTTTTACTGCTATGTGTAAGCTGATTATCTTGCAGATCTGTGTCTTCCACTCAGAAGTGTCACACTCTTACTGTCAACTGCCAGTGAACACTTCCACCTCAGATTCCTCACAAGCAATCTAAGAACCAGATAGCTTAGCCCAGTTTCCTAATATAGCTCTTTTTCACCATTCAAATAGAAAATTTGGAAGTCATTCTTGATTCCTCTCTATCTCCTTCATCCCTGACAACAAGAGCAACTATTGTTTTATATCTACTATGTGGTAAGGCACTTTACTGGATGTTTTCCATATATTGTTTCACTTACTCCTAATATCCCTATGGGCTGAATATTATTGTCCCAACTTTTTATTTTTAAGAAATAGTCTTGCTCTCTTGCCCAGGCTAGAGTACAGTGGCACAATCATGGCTTACTGTAGCCTCTAACTCTTGGACTCAAGCAATCCTCCTGCCTCAGGCTCCTGAGTAGTTGGGACTACAGATGCATGCCATCACACCTAGTTAATTTTTAAAGTTCTTTTAGAGATTATGTCTCACTATGTTGCCCACGCTAGACTCAAACTCCTGACCTCAAGTGATCCGCCTGCCTCAGCCTCCCAAGTAGCCGGGACTACAGGCACAAGCCATGGCATCCAGCTTACTGTCCCAATTAAGATGAGAAAACTAAGGTTCTGAGGGGTATGTAAAACATCCAAGATCCTAAAATGGAAAAGTGACAGAGCTGGGATTTGAACCCAGGCTCAGCCAACTCAAAAAGCTATTCTCTTTCCACCATATACATTATCTATGTTGATCATAAGTCCCTGTTGAATCTACCTCTTCTCTGTTTTCACCATACCTATTGCTTGTACATTAGTGCAAGCCCTTATCACCAGTTTTGCCCCTTCTAATATTCATATTGCAGACCTAGCTCCCCAGAAAGCCAATGGGCCCTCCATACATTCACAATAAGGTCAGCATTTCTTAGCATAGTACATAAAGTTCTTCATGATCTAACTCTTGCTTAGTTTTATAACTTCATCTCTTGGCATTCCTGCTCCATGCCCACTCTCACCATCACCTACAGTGAACTCCTATCTTCTCTAATGTTCTGTGTCTCCGAGCATTTGAATAATATAGCTGGAATCCAACACATTCTCCCACCCCAAATCTCCATCTCCCTTGGTCTGACAAAAGCCTATTCATCTTACAGATTTTAGTCTTTAATCCTTCTTACCAATGAAACTGCTTTGTAAAATAATTTTTTTAATAACTCAAAATTTCTTGGTATTGTAACTACACATTATGGTGAAACAGACTGAGGATGGCCATTCTTTTATTTTTCTTCTACATTACCAGAGGTAAAACATTCCAAGGCTGCTTGGAGTAGCCAAGCCATCTTTCTTATTCCTTTTTTTGTTCTGCTTTTTTGTTTTTTTTAAATTTTTTCCAATATAGAAACTGGGCCAAGGTAATGGAGGGGGACAGTTTGTTGGTAGGTAGTAAGATATTAGAATTGCTAACTATTCAACAATATCTAGCTTGTTGGGCATTTCTTGCTCATTTTCTTTTAGTACCAGTAGTCTTTTGCCTCAGTAGAGTAGTAAAATTTGAGACGACTTGAATTTAAGCTAACAGGAGGAAAGGAAAGTCAGGTTTAGCTAGTAAAGGAAAAAGGCATATTCCATATAGAATAACCTAGTTCTCTGGATTGTGAGGCAGGGGCCTATGCCTAAGCCAACAAATTCTAACTTGAATTTTGGTATACCTAGCTCCCTAAGAGATCTCAAGAATTGGTTGAATTAGAATTTAAGTATTTCTGGTCTTACTAGTAAGATACCATCTCATTCCATCATAATATTAGTCATAAATTATTTCCAACAAAAGCTGCTCAAGAAAGAGGCCATCTGTGTGGTTTTTATGTCATTTGTCCTTTGGCTACCAAGGTTTCTGGCACACTGAAAGTACTTAATGAATGTTTCTTAAATACAGCGAATGATAATCTAAAATCCATACAAACATAGAAGCTTTCTTATGAAACTCGGCCAGCAGTATATCACAGGGCTGCTAGATGACAGCTAGTTTACAATACACATGCACATGGGTGACAAGACAGTAAGAAACCAAATCAAGTGGATATCTGCTACAATTCCTCCCTGACTCACTGATATGGCAGTCAGATCATTTAGAAGCAGATCCCAGAGCATAACCCTCAACCTTGGTTCTGAAACTATGTACTACTCTCTCAGGTATCAAATTTATCCTATGACATTTGCTATCTACATTCAACAAGGTTTTTTTTTTTTTTTTTTAAAAAGAGTATTATAAAAATGTTAACTCTAAAAAATTATAGGCCCGGCATGGTGGCTCACGACTGTAATCGCAGCACTTTGGGAGGCCGAGGTGGGTGGATCACAAGGTCAGGAGTTTGAGACCAACTAGTCCTAGCCTGGCCAATATGGTGAAATCTTGTCTCTACTAAAAATACAAAAAAATTAGCTGGGTGTGGTGGCGGGCATCTGTAGTCCCAGCTACTTGGGAGGCTGAGGCAGGAGAATCACTTGAACCCGGGAGGCGAAGGCTGCAGTGAGCCGAGATCTCACCACTGCACTCCAGCCTGGGCGACAGAGCAAGACTCCATTCTCAAAAAAAAAAAAAAAAAAAAAAAATTATAACTAAACTTGCCATTTAGGGAATAGGCTAAGATTTCTCCCTTTCTACCTATTTTGATGAAAGAAAATAGTTTAGTATTACAAACACATATACTTTAAGTTTCTTTTTCTTCTGATTTTAAGAACAAAGCATGCTCACCATAGAAAACTATGAATGAGGAAATGAAATCATCCAGAAAGTAATTACCCATAGATTACCACTATTATCATTTTGATGTGATGATCTAAGTTCTGTTTTAATCTTTGTTCAATGCATTTTGATGCGGATACAACTTTACTACATAAAAATTCTGTATTATCCTCTTTTACTTATTTAATAATATAAGTACTTCTAAGTTATTAATATTACAAATTATTTTAATATAATGGTTGTGCAATATTTCATCATATACCATAATTTACAAAGCCATTACTGTACTATTAGATATTTATTTCTAAATACTTATTATAAGTAACATAAAGTAATGAGCAACTTGAACTAAAATATTGTTTATTATTTCCAAGGGATAGTCCTAGAAGTGAGGTTACTAAATCAAAGGACATGAAACATTTGTAAGACTATCTAGATTATAAAATTACAGGAGTATATATAAAGAGCTGCATTCATTTACATTTCCACCAGAAGTATGGGAGAATGCTGTTTCATCTCATGGAGCATGAGAAATTCAGTAAAATTTATAAAATCATTTAATAAACAAAAAATTGGATATCTCACTGTAGTTTCTAATAGAAGTGATTACTGCTCTCACCTCTAATACTATACATTTCCTTAAGGTCTAAGCCAATGTAGTAAGGCAAGAAATAACAGATCTATATAAGAAATACTTAAAAGGAAGTAACGAAACTGTCATGATTTACAAAAGATATATTACTTAGAAAACCATAGAAAAATCAACAAATTATTATAATATGACATCTGGACATCAGCGAGATGGCCAAATACAAGAGCAACATAAAAAAGCAACAGTTCCCAACCATATCAGCAACAAGCAATTGGAAAAAAAAAAAAAAAAATTCCATTCATAATAGCAACAATAACCACAAATACCTGAGAAATCAATCTAATTAGAAATATGCAAGATCTTGAGGAAGATTTAATAAAGGATATAAAACAAGACCTCAATAGAGAGAAATATATGTTCTTGGATAGGAAGAATCATTAAACTAAATGTGTCAATTCTTCCAAAATTATTCTATGAAGTGAATGCAATCACAAATTTAATTCGAAACTTTTCCATGAAACTCTGCTAATTTGACATGTGAAAAATGAGCTAAGAAAACTTTGAAAAAGCAGAATAGTTAAATAAAGATATGTTATGTAGCTACAGTAATTAAAATAAGGTGCTGTTAGCTTAGGAATAGGGACAGAAGTGAACAGTTTAAAACAGATGCGTGTGTGTACACAAAATAATCCAACTGTGCCTTATTTCTTCTTTTGGAAAAGACGATTTTCAAGGTTTTTTCTTATAGTAAATAGTAACATTACTCTGTAAGTAAGACAGATCCGCAAATTTGAAAAACAAAACTATTTATCTATCTACCTATAAACTCACCCAACAATAAACTGAAAATGACCTATTTAATAATAGTCATACAGCAGGTTCAAAGTACATGTGTTTCTTAATTATGTTTTGTGCATATAACCTAGGGAACAAGGTTTTCTAATAGAACTGATCAGGAAAAACAAAAGCTGTTGATTTCTATGATTCAAAACTTGCCATGGGGGCCAGCTAGATTTTTTCTGTTCTGAATAATACTAAAATGATTCTTAACTGAGCCTACCTAGATTGACTTCCTTTACAGATTAAACTTGGAATCTGCCTAAGCAAATGTCTAAAGTCCTCTCAAAAAATATGTCTCCTAACATTGCAAATAACTTTCAATAAACAAACTCTAAAATAGGATTTGGTTTACATAATGATCTGACTTAAAATAAGCAAGGAGGATGTATATTCCTAAACATAAAAAGATAACCAAATATGCTTAGGGCTGGGGAGGATAGAAAGGAGAAATGGTGAATGACTGCTAATAAGGGTTTCTTTATGAGGTCATATAAATGTTCTAAAACTAGATTGTGGTGATAGCTGCAAAACTCTATCAATATACCAAAAGCCACTGAATATACACTTACAGTTGTTGTATAATATGGTATGTGTATATATAAATAAAGTTGTTTTTTTTAAAGGTAACTAGATTAAAAAAATTTTTTTTTTAATTCTACTTTTGTTGGCTCTAAGTACCTTTAAGCCAGTGGTTCCCAAATGGAGGTAATTTTGCTTTCCAGGAGATACTCAGCAATGTCTGGAGACATTTTTGGTTGTTACAAAGTGTGAGATTACTGTTATATGCTGAGTAGAGGCCTGGGATGCTGCTAAACATCTTACAATGCACAAAACAGACCCCCAAAACAAAGAATTACCTGGACTAAAATGTCAATAATGCTGAGGTTAAGAAATCCACTGAAACTCAGCATTGGAATAACTCAACTAACATTTATGCCTCTCATTCATATCATTATAAACAGCTATAACAAAACATATGAAAAATTAAAATATGGTACATTTGTGTGATCCCTATAAAAACTACGAGTCTCCACAAAAACAGAAACTATATGACTGTGAATTAAAGCCTTTGAAAAGACAGCTATATAAATTTGGGAATAGGCTGTGACAGTTTTGACAGACATATGACTAGAGAGATTCCATGGTACAGTGGTGGTAAAAAAAAAAAATCCTAGATTTGAAAATTATGCTTATTAATTACAAAATACTTCTTTGCCTTATGCAAGAGCTTCAATGACATGTTTTCCTATAGATGAACTATAAATGAAAATGTTAAGAAATAACTGAATACCTTCTGTATCTCTTAAATGAAGATGAACCATATTAGCCAATGACTTCCAGGACTATCAACATACTATGGGTCATGTACAATCTGTGAACCAATATTGAGTTACTGAACAGGCACAACAGTTTAGTAGAGCCGAAAGTACAACTTTTGGGTCAAGCAGACCTGTTTCTGAGTTCTGATTCTCCCTGCAGTTTCTTCCTTTGAGGACCTGGGAGCTGTGGGAGTTGACTGAAATAGTGTATATAGCACAAGTCTTAGCATAATGTATGATAAACACTCAAGAGGAATGTTAACTCCAGTAAAACAAACTGCAAATGTATTAAGTACAAATACTTAACAGCCATTCACATTTCCCTAAGTCCTAGCACTTTGGATGTGAACTTAGTATACAAGTGAGATTTATTCATTCAGCGAACATCTACTGAGTACCTGCTATGTGCTTAATGCTGCTGGAGAAATGATAAATAAGATCTGACCAGAAGCCCTCACATGTAGGGAAGACACACTCAGATAATTATACTATGCACAATAACAAAAATGTGCATAAAATGCCTACTTAACAGAGAGAACAGTGATTTACTGTCAAAAAGAAACAATGAAGGCTTCACAGAGATGAGTCCACTGACAGGTGGAAAGAATAAAGGCAAATGGGAAGGCAGTGGGAAGGCTATATTTAAAGACATAACCCTGAGACAGCATACCACTGGAGATTAAAGTTCAAGGAAGTGAGGGGGCTAAAGATGGGGTTGGAAGGATAGATCAGGAAGGGCCTTAATTAAACTTTTTTTTTTTTTAAGAGACAGGGTCTTGCTCTGTTGCCCAGGCTGCAGTGCAGTAGTGCAATCATAGCTCACTGTAATCTCAAACCCCTAGGCTCAAGCAATCATCCCACCTCAGCCCTCTCGAGTAGGACAACAGGCAAGTGCCACCATACTCAGCTAAATTTTTTATTGTGACAAGGTCCTGCTATGTTGTCCAGGCTGTCAACTTCTTAAAGAAGGGACTTTCTAGGGTAGGAGAGAGGGAATCCTTGTTAAGGTATAATGCCCATCCTTCCCATCCCCAATCCAGAATACCTGCCACACAATAATCACTTGCACTTACTCAATTTACTAAATGGCTATAATCGAACTAAACTATTTTACACTTATACTTTGTCTAATGCTCTCTCCTAAGACTTGGGGAGGTTATGTATATTTCCCAAGATTACACAGCTGCTATTAAGTGGCAAAGCTAAGATGTGAACCTAAGTCAGCCTGAATCCAGAGCCTTACACTCTTTTCTGGTTGGCTATATTCTCTATGCACTAGGATATTATTTGGACTTTGCAGGCAACATGGAGTTAGAGGTAAACACAGTAACACCTGTCTATCAATTCTGATGCTTGAAGGTATTGCTCTTTTGAACCTCCCTGAGCTAGGAAGGAAAGGCAACTCTAGTCATTTGGTGTTAGAGAGAAAAGCTTAGGAAAACAAAACATACACCCTCTTTGATACCTAGTTATTTCTATTTATTCTAATCTTGCTCCAGATAACTGTCAACTATTCTCAACTCTGTTTATGTTGAGGAAATCCTTCCTAGCCGGCAAACCCTAGAAAGATCTGAATACTTTTCTTAAACAGAATTTGCCATATTTAAAACAAAACAAAAAAAACTTTCTAATTTTCCCTCATTCTACATTGAACCATACTTGCCTAAGTTGATGGTGAAAAATAAATCAAAAAAGGAAAATCTGGCTAATTCTATGTGAAATTTTAAATAGTCTTTAAAAGTTTTAAAGCTACTTCCAGTCTTTTAGATGTACAATGAGTCACCATAGTAGTAATGCATTGCTATAGCCTCTATCACCAACTTTTATTCTACATTGGGCTCTATTACTCCTTGACAGTTTTTATAACTTGAAAAGTCTGCAATTGGAAGCCTATGAAGGTTGTGAGGAAGCTTGGCACAGTGGTGCACACCTGTGGTCCCAGCTACTCAGAAGGCTGAGACTGGAAGACTGCCTGAGCCCAGGAGTTTGAGTCTAGCCAGGGCAACACAGTAAGACCTCATCTCTAAAAAAAAAAAAAAGAGAAAATAGATTTTTAAATGAAGATTGTGACGAAGGGAGCAGGGGTGTATCAGATCTCAGTTTTAGGAAAACTCTGAAATGTCAAGAACAAAATAAACATGTGAAAACCTAGAGGCAGAGATATCAGTTAGGAAAGAAGCTATTTTACCTTCCAGATCATGAGGCTCCGAAAGAGAGCCCTGACTGGCCGGGCGCAGTGGCTCACACCTGTAATCCCAGCACTTTGGGAGGCCGAGGCGGGCGGATCATGAGGTCAGGAGATCGAGACTATTCTGGCTAACACAGTGAAACCCCATCTCTACTAAAAATACAAAAAATTAGCTGGGCGTGGTGGTGGGTGCCTGCAGTCCCAGCTACTCAGGAGGCTAAGGCAGGAGAATGGCATGAACCCGGGAGGCCATGAACTCCAGCCTGGCTGACAGAACTAGACTCCATCTCAAAAAAAAAAAAAAAAAAAAAAAGAGAGAGCCCTGACAAAGGAATGAATCAGATATAAGAATAAATAATAACTATCATAATAAATAGTTGCTAGCACTTAGTGAAATCTTTTCTGTGTTCTAAGCACTGTGCAAAGTACTTTACAAATCTTATCCCACTAAAGTAACATGATTTCTGCCATTTTACAGATGAGGACACTCAGACCTAGAGAAACACTTGATCAAGATTTAAGTGGCAAAACCGAGACTTGAACCTTAGAACTATAAACTTTTGTTAAGATCATTAATTGATAAAGATCAAATAAATCTATAAGTATTCTAATCTGAGTAATGATGATCCCATTAACAGAAACAGGGGAACCGCGGAGAGGAATCAGGTTTGGAAAAAAAATCAGTTCTACATTCAGATGTCTCCTACAGACAGACCCCAGCTCAAACTCTGTCTTCAACTACAACTGCTCTTCATCCAAGAAGTCAGGCTTGGCACTATCTCTTCTCCAACCACGATATTTAACTTCCTGTCCCTTTCACTCCCTTCATTTTTGAGCTTAATCTTCATCCTCACTTTGTTCCCTAGTTATGTGGACACACTCTCAATCCAACCCTCCTCTGGCTTCACTTAGCATCCGTGGTAATCCCTTGTGTCTCTCTGAACTTCTGCCATACCTGATGGTAATTCTTATCATCCACTTTCTGGTGTTCTTAGGCTGCTAAACACCAAGGAAAGAGGTTACAGGAGGGCTAATAAAGCCCTAAAATTTACATTACCTGAGCCATCACTGTTGCTTGGTAACCTTTCATTCATCCTATGTTGGCAATGTACATAGCCCTTCATTGGCTGTTCCAATTTTTTTCCCTCTGTCCTC